>NC_072487.1:71809289-72084289 GCF_027574615.1 Eptesicus fuscus
ACTCCCCCTAAGATCCCAAAACTCCCCAAGCTCTGTAGCTATAGAGACACTTTCATGTGGCTTTGGATAGAGGCTGAGACTTGTTCATGTCTGAGTCCCACACATACTACAAATGCTTCATGGGTCGCTTTGTATGTTGAGTGAAGACTTTGACAAAAGGCACAGAATTTGCCAGGCAAGAAATAACTCCTGGTGTCTTATGGTAGAACGAGTGTGGGAGTCTCTACAGATATGAGTTCAAACCCTTACTCTGCTACTGTGACCTGAGGAAAGGATTTAAGAACTTCAGTGCTCTCATCTGCAAAGTGGAGATACTTTCTGTCCACCTCCCGTGATTGAGTGGGGATAGTGGGGATGGCAGAGTGCTCAAGGCAACGATTCTGCACAAAGAAGGTGCTCAATTAATGCATTAATTTCTATAAAATTCACACATCATTCTAAAAAGAAATAAGCTTCTATACACTTACCCAGGTGATAAAACTTTATTCTCAAGCCAGAAGAGTGGAAAATACTTAAGTATTAGTGTTATCGAAACAGAATTTGAATCCCAACTCAATCATTTATTAGCCTTGTCACCGTTAAATGAGTGACTTCATCTATCTCTGCTCAATTCCCTTATCTGTAAAATGGAAAACTAATGCTTATTTAGCACTTATTATTTAGTAGGGACTAATTACTAGTAAAAACACTGAAACCATAAAAACACTTTATTTATTTTTATTTTTTTATTTTTTTATTGTCTACTTTCTTTTAATGGCCACATACATATCCTGGGAAGTTTGGCACATTTGGCTTCTAGAATCTGGTGGGAATGACTTTTGGCAGATGATGGGTTCCTCTGAATGGCATGGGCAGGAGTCAGCAGACTGGAAGAGGGTTCAAAGAGGATGTTTGAAGGCCTCCAAAAACAAGTCGACCACATTCTTACTTGTAATTGTGGCTTTTCAGTCTTGTGGATTTGGGTTTATCTGGGCAAATTCTAAGAATTGCCCCTTACCCATCCTTGACTTTGGTGGCATGAGATCATTGCCTTGACTTACACTGCCCCCCTTGGGGGTTGGGGTTTGAAAGGTGACGCTGCCCAGCCCCAGTCAGAGGCCCCTCAGTCTGGTTATTTTAGGTGCCTTCATTCTCTTTGGACCAGAAACCAGGATTTGGACCACGCCAGAAGTGACTACCCCCGCACCATCCCCAAGAACATTCCACACATCATCGGCAGCCATTGGAAACCAGCTGTATGTTTTTGGGGGCGGAGAGAGAGGCACCCAGCCCGTGCAAGATGTGAAGCTTCATGTGTTTGACGCAAGTATGGACGGGTGGGCAACACAGGGCTGCCACTTACCTGGTCCACAGCTTACCTGGTGTGGGAAGCAGAGGTTAGAAAATGACATCCACTCCCTAGCTGGTTTGGCCTGCGGACTGAAAGGTCCTGGGTTCGATTCCAGTCAAGGGCACATGCCTGGGTTGCGGGCTCGACCCCCAGTGGGGGTTGTGCAGGAGGCAGCAGATCAATGATTCTCTCATCTTTGATGTTTCTGTCTCTCTTTCCCCTCTCCCTTCCTCTCTGAAATCAATAAAAATGTATTAAAAAGAAAATGACATCCTGGCCCTAGCCAGTTTGGTTCAGTGGATAAAGCGTCGGCCTGCAGACCAAAGGGTCCCGGGTTCGATTCCTGGTCAAGGGCACGTACTCGGTTGCAGGCTCCTCCCCAGCCCAGGCCCTGGTTGGGGCACGTGCAGGAGGCAACCAATTGATGTGTTTCTCTCACATTGATATTTCTCTGTTTTTCCCTCTCTTCCACTCTCTCTAAAAATCAATGGAGGCCTAACCGGTTTGGCTCAGTGGAAAGGTCCCAGGTTTGATTCTGGTCAAGGGCGTGTACTTTGGTTGTGGGTACTGCCCCAGTAGGGGGCGTGCAGGAGGCAGCTGATCAGTGTTTCTAACTCTCTATCCCTTTCCCTTCCTCTCTGTAAAAAATCAATAAAATATATTTTTAAAAATAATAATAAAAAATAAAAATCAATGGAAAATACCCTCAGGTGAGAATTTAAAAAAAAAGAAAAGAAAAGAAAATGACATCCTGGCTGAGTAGTCTCACTTCTAGACTTCTTCAGTATAACCCTTAGCTGATACCTTCTTCCCACAGCAAAATTTGCTTTTAAAAAGGTATAAATGGTCAATTTAAAAAATTGGAACAGTATAGTTTATAAAATAAAAAGATAAAAGTTCCTCCATTAGCCTTTCTTTTTCACTCCCCAGACAGAGGTAAACCCTGTTGGCAGTTCCTAATTTCTCCTTCCAGACTTCCCCTATGCATTTGTAAATCATGTATATAAGTATATATGAGCATGTGTGAATTTTGAAAATATTAAAAACACACACATGGAATCAAATTATAAATACTGTTCTGCAGCTTCATTTGCAGGGGCATGGGTAGATCTTAGTGGTTGAAAGCATGAACTTTGAAGCCACATGATCTGGACTCAACCAGATAGAGGTCTTTTTAAATTGAAACCTAGGAATGATTTCCTAATGCCCCATTGAAAGGGCAGGCATGTCAGGTAGTGAACTCTCCAGCCCTAGAAGTAGCCAAGCAGAGGCTGCACGGCTGTGGAGAGAGGGAGGCCTGGATTGGGTTGATGGGTCAGAGTGAATGACTCCAAGGTCACTTTCTGCTTGGAGGATCTCTGCTTTCTGGGTGTATTTCTTGTGTTCTTGCTTCATAGCTTTGTCATCTGATATCAATGAATTTACTTTTCTAGACACTCTGACCTGGTCACAGCCAGAGACACTTGGAAAACCTCCATCCCCCCGGCATGGTCATGTGATGGTGGCAGCAGGGACAAAGCTCTTCATCCATGGAGGCTTGGCAGGGGACAGATTCTATGATGATCTTCATTGCATTGATATAAGTAAGTAGGGTGGAGGGCATGGGAGCTTGTCTGCTTAAAATTAAATAAAATGTGCCTTGAGGGGGGTTGGGGGGTAATGGGGGGAATAAGGACACATATGTAATACCTTAATCAATAAAGAAATTTAAAAATAAATAAATAAATAAAATGTGCTTTGCTAGAATATAGCCTTAATCCTAGCTGTGGGTAACTTGTTCAGCCAGCAGAATCTTCACTAGTCTATCAAATGTGGCCTGAATACTATTACTAATAAATAACAATAAAAGCAATCACATCTGAGCTTTTGCTATGTACCTAGCTATTAATTATCTCATCCTTCCAACAATCCTGTTCTTTCATTAAAATTCCTTATACTTTTGTGTTCCCCAACTGGATTTCTTTCAGGCATTAGCCATTAACCCCAGGCCCATGAGAGGCACCGACAACTTCTAGTGTGTCTGGAGGCGGGTGACCAGAACTGTCATGCTAATTAGTTAAAAACACTGGGAAGAGAAATGTTAGGGAGAACATGAAAATTGTCTTAAAGTGTCTGAAGGGCTGACGTGCCCTAGAAACCCTGGACTCCTTCTGGGTCCTTCTTTCAGACTGTGAGCTCCTTAGAACAGAGACTTGATCTCTTTTGTTCCCCATTGTATTTGTAGCACTTAGCTCAACGTCTGGGTGGTAAGTGCTTATCTGTAAAAGCGGCGGTCGCCAACCTTTCGGACCTCACGGACCACCAGTGGTCCGCGGATCACCAGTTGGCGACCGCTGTTAAAGGCTAGATGGACGAACACATGAACATGTTCGGGTTGGACCAGACTACAAGAATTGGAACAGTGCACAGAAGGCATGAGAACTGCTGTGCAGTGTATCCATCTACCTTGCCAAACAATGGGTTCACTGGTTTGGTGACATCTGAGGCCAGGTGACACTGGCTGGGATTCCTGCATTGACTAGAATTTTGTCAGAACTGGGTGATTCTCCCTTCCAACTCTGGACCGGTGTCTTGTATTGACAGATGAAAAATATCCTCACAGAAGTGTTTCTTGCAGGCTGTCAAAAGAGGTTTAAATGCTTACTTTTTAAAAAGGAAGTCCTTCTCTCTTGTGCGGAGAAACTACTTCCTGGCTCTTTTTCCCACTTTCCTAACCAGGTGGATCTCTAACCCTAAAATCCAGTGATTCCCAGCCTCATTTAAATGCTTTTTTGAGCCCTAGCCGGCTTGGCTCAGTGGATAGAGCGTTGGCCTGCAGACTAAAGGGTCTCAGGTTCGATTCTGGCCAAGGGCACATGCCCAGGTTGTGGGCTCGATCCCCAGTGTGGGGTGTGCAGGAGGCAGCCGATCAATGATTCTCTATCATCATTGATGTTTCTATCTCTCTCTCCTTCTCCCTTCCTCTCTGAAATCAATAAAGAAATATATTTTTAAAAAATAAATAAATAAATGCTTTTTTGAAAAGATGCAGAAACAGGTTGGAAGGCAAAGTTACAGTATAGAGAACATAGGGTTTGGAGTCTGACCCAAGTACAATTCTAGCTCTGCCACTTGCTAGCTGTGGGATCTCTGACAAGTCTCTTTCCCTCTCTAATCCTGTTTTGTTATCTGTAAGAAAGAGGGTAGGCAAAAGCAATAGCAATTTCATAGGGCCGTTATGAGAATTAAGCAAGCAAGATATTTAAAGTGTCTAGCTAGTACTTGGCAAAGTTGCTTTCTAAGGAACTGTTAGTATTTAAAGCATGCACGCACATGTAACCTCACCTACTTCTGGGCTCCCAGATAGCTAAAGGTGATAGTCACCAAAGGTGACCTCAGTGTGCTCTGAAGACCACCTACATCGGAATCATCTGGAATGCTCATTAAAACTATAGATTAAGTCCCCTTCCTGGAGACCCAAACCAGACTTCAAACTCCCCCCAAGTAATATGTATGCACACTAACCTTGCTGTATTGCCTCTCAGAGCTCCTAGGCAGTGACGTTCAGCGACTGGTTTGTGAACTATAGGAATCTGTTAAGTTTGAAAGCAGGTCCCAGGCTATGGAGTGCCCACTTTCTTTCTCTTGGCAGGTGATATGAAGTGGCAGAAACTAAATCCCACGGGGGCAGCTCCCACAGGCTGTGCTGCCCACTCAGCTGTGGCTGTGGGGAAACACCTGTATGTCTTTGGAGGGATGACTCCCACAGGAGCACTGGACACAATGTACCAATATCACACAGGTAAGTAGGTGTACCCTGGGGTCTTTATAAAATTTTTCATGGGTTGAATTTTTAGACAGAGAGGAAGGGGGAGACAGAGAGAGGAGGAAACACGTGACCTGACCAGGGATGGAACCCACAACTTTGGCATATCAGGATGATGCTCTAACCAACTGAGCAATGTGGCCAGAGCCATGGGTCTTTATAAACAAATGTGACTATTTTTTTTAAAAGGACCACAGTGCTTTGGTTTCTGTTTGGTCCCTCCACACCTAAATCCAAGGGAATGAAAACCAAACTTTTAGGGAATGACTTCATCAAAGCAGTAACACTACCATTAGTTTTTGTTGTTCATTTCTTTTTTTTTGTCCCTAACAGAGAAGCAGCATTGGACCTTACTTAAATTTGATACTTCTCTACCCCGTGGACGATTGGACCATTGCATGTGTGTCATTCCATGGCCAGTGAAGTGCACTTCTGAGGAAGATCCAGATCCTGTCACTCTGAACTGTGATGCTGAGAAAGGGAACTCCACTGACAAAGGAGTGACCCAAGATGGCGACTCACATGAGGAAAGTCAGACTGACTCACTGCTCTGTTTTGTGTTTGGTGGGATGAATACCGAAGGGGAAATCTACGATGACTGTATTGTGACTGTAGTTGACTAATAAAACCCACTGTTTTTGATACTTTTAAATGTCAGTTACTCTCAGAAAAGTGAAACCTGTTTTATAACTCCAAAATATTCTGACTTTATAACCCTCTTGCTCTTATCTACTTTGGTAGGTGAGGAAATGAACCGGACAGCCCAGTGCAAAAACCTGTTACATAAAGGTTTTACCAGCAATACAACCTAGGTGAGATTGGTTGCTAAATGTTGAAGAAATCATGATTGTTAGGTACAACACAAACTGTATAAATCAGAGAATGGACAATTACAGATTGTTTTTAATATTCAGTAGCTGTTCTCAGAAAGGTGCAGACCATTGGCATTTGGTAGTGAGAGCCATTGGGGTCAGGAAAGAAGACTGGTCCGCCTTTCCCAACTACCCACTAAACCCACTGTACACAGCACTGCCGTGTTTGTCTTCAACTTGGCCTGAAGACAAGTATTACTCCAGGCCTATCCAAATGCTTCTGGGCGTTGCAGCCAAGGTTCTGGCCTCAGAGTAACACAATTGTGCTGTCAGGTCCCAGTTCTGCCAGTTAGCAAATTAACCTTTTGGCCAGTTGCCCATCTAAAAACAGTTATCCTTGGGTCTTATTGGATATATCATGTTAGTGCCAAATAGCCTGCCCTTTATTGATCACACTACTTATTCAGGACCATCCCTTTCCTTGGAAAGCCAATCCAAGTAATCTTTTTTTTTTTTAAATATATTTTATTGATTTGTACAGAGAGGAAGGGAGAGGGATAGAGAGCCAGAAACATCGATGAGAGAAACATCGATCAGCTGCCTCCTGCACACCCCGCACTGGGGACGTGCCCGCAACCAAGGTACATGCCCCTGACCGGAATCGAACCCGAGACCTCTCAGTCCACAGGCCAACGCTCTATCCACTGAGCCAAACCGGTTTCGGCGTATCCAAGTAATCTTGATGACATAAATGACTGCCTTTGATCCACAATTGCAGTGGAGCTGAATGTGCTTTCAAGGTCACCGTCCTAGCTCCCACTCCAGTAGCACTTGGTAGTGAGAAATTTCAGATGGGGATTCTGACATAGTGAAATTCAAAATATAAAGCCAAAAAAATAAAAAAATAATAAAAAGGCACCAGAAAGGTTAAGTTTTATAAAGCTAAGGGGAAATAGGACATTTCAAACATGTTCAAGAAAACACCACTCTTGGGCATTGTGAAATGACCCTTGCCTAAGTGAGGATATGGGTGAATTAAATTGAAGTTAGGCAAGTTCCCAATGTTACCTCAAACCCCAACCCCCGCACCCCCACAAGAATCTAAACCTAAAATAAATGATTGACCCAATTAGAAAACTTAGCACAAAAATTAGACCAGTGTAAATAACAAACATTTATTGGTGTCACTTATGGTAGAAAATAAAGTTCCTACACCAGATGCACATGACCCAATTGTTAAATAGAACATTTTCACGGTGAACACACGCCCTAAACAGCTTTTTATTCACTTTTTACGGCAGCCAATTTCTCCTCTCCCCCGACCCCAAGACATGTGAGCAACTGCTAATGAAAAGCAGTAAACAGCCACTTGGGCTATAGCATTTTCAACTCCACTCTGAGGTGAAGATTCCAATTACATTTGAGACTTAAGTTCTCTCAATTTTCTCCTAACGAAAGTTCCTGAGTCCAGTATTTACAATATTACAGCACTAGCAGAGTAGTGTCTACAACTCATCCCTGTCTACTGGTTCCTCTTCCTCAGTTGGGGGAGGGCCTGAACTTCCATAGAGTTTGCTGATAATTGGCTGAACAATTTCTTCTAGTTCTTTCTTTTTAGCTTTGAAATCTTCAATGTCAGCATCTTGGTGACTTTCCAGCCATTCAATCTTTTCCTCTACAGCTTTTTCCATGGTCTCCTTATCTTCAGAGGAAAGTTTACCTCCCAGCTTTTCTTTATCTCCAATTTGATTCTTTAGAGAATAGGCATAACTTTCCAATTCATTTCTAGTATCAATGCGCTCCTTGAGCTTTTTGTCCTCCTCAGCAAACTTCTCTGCATCATTAACCATCCTTTCAATTTCTTCAGGTGTCAGGCGATTTTGATCATTGGTAATTGTGATCTTATTTTTGTTGCCTGTACCTTTGTCTTCAGCTGTCACTCGGAGAATGCCATTCACATCTATCTCAAAGGTGACTTCAATCTGTGGGACCCCACGAGGAGCAGGAGGAATTCCAGTCAGATCGAAAGTTCCCAGGAGATGATTGTCTTTTGTCAGGGGGCGTTCACCTAGAAGTTACACATAAAAATCTTGTTAATGACCAACATTAGTACATGTGGATCCCTGCATTTCAGTCTGTCAGAGCCTACAGTGAAAAGGGCATTCTTTTCAAGCCACAAGTGGGTCACTGGTCTATAAGAAGCAACAAATGGACTAAGTGAATTAAGTTCCTACTAACTCTTTTATATATACATACATATATATGTATATGTACATATATATATTTATTTACATATACAGACAGTCCTCGAGTTACGTCGGACTTGACATACGTTGTTTCGTGGTACGTCGTTTCGTGGTTACATTGCCATCTCCCATTTATTTATATATAAAAAAAGTTCAGTCATTTCGACGAATGTACATGTGCTTTATGTTTTTTATTATTATTTACCACAAGTAAAGATCAGGAATTGTTATCTTTTAAAATTTTTTTTACTGTTTCACTTCATTACTGCTGTGTATGTGCTCCATGTAAGTGATGTAGGTGGGTTCCAACTTACGGCGAAAATCACATTATGTCGCGCCATAGGAACGGATCTCCGACGTAATCCGAGGACCTACTGTGTGTGTGTATATATGTATGTGTCTATATATATGTATCCACATACATATATATGTATACACATACACACAGTATATATGTCTGTATGTATATTTATTTATTTCAGAGAAGAAGGGAGAGGGAGAGAGAGATAGAAACTTCAATGATGGGAGATAATCATTGATCAGCTGCCTCCTGCACACCCCACACTGGGTTGCGCGCATGTGCCCTGACTGGGAATGGAACCGTGGCATCCTGGTTCATAGGACAACACTCAACCACTGAGGCATGCCGTCCAGGCGTTCCTACTAACTTTTAATTGAATTTCATCGGCTTTACATGAACCCTTTTCTTGTTCTTATAATTTAGAGCTAACTCAGAAATTGTTTTAATGGGCAGTAGTGCTAGGAAGCTAGATAAGAACTGGATTTTAATGCTCACTATACCAAACTCAACATTAGTTAGGGACCCCCATCTGAAAACAGATATTTCTTTCCCTAGTCTTTTCAATTCAATAGAGTATATTAAAAGCAAGAAGTCATGTTGTTCACACACATACCATGGTATTAACAAATATAAGCAATTACCTTCATAAACCTTGATTGTAACAGTTGGCTGATTATCAGAGGCTGTAGAAAAGATCTGTGACTTCTTGGTGGGCACCACAGTGTTCCTTGGAATCAGTTTAGTCATGACACCTCCCACAGTTTCAATACCAAGCGTAAGGGGACATACGTCAAGCAGTACCAGATCACCTGCAAAGGTAATGATAGAGTTAATTTCTAATTAAAGAGTCACAGAATTACTACTAAGCAGTCTCCCCATGACCATTATAACTTTATCTTCTCCGTCTTTCTACTTGGTTAGGTTCTATACAAAACTATTTTAGAAGCAGTTAAGTAAATATAGTTGCTAAGGATCTTAAAACTGCACCAGGTCTTGTCCCCACTGTACCCTTCACTAGCTATGTGACCTTGTTGCTATATTTTATTGCTTTCTAAAGCAACAGCTAATTATATTCTTCCCATCAAGCTGCTGAAGGCACTGTGGAAGATGCTTACAACATTGACCTACCTGTATCTTGATCACCAGAGAGTACACCAGCCTGGACAGCAGCACCATACGCTACAGCCTCATCTGGGTTTATGCCACGGGATGGCTCCTTGCCATTGAAGAACTCTTTAACCAGTTGTTGAATCTTTGGGATTCGAGTAGAGCCACCAACAAGAACAATTTCATCAATATCAGACTTCTTCAAATCAGAATCTTCCAGCACTTTCTGGACAGGCTTCATGGTAGAGCGGAACAGGTCCTAGAATAAAAGACAATAATTATTATGATGATGCCTGTTATACTGACTTATTGTCTACATTTCTAGATGCCTTGTCTCAATCTTGCTAGATCTCATCAGCAATGCAAAAACAAGGAGCATACCATGTTCAGCTCTTCAAATTTGGCCCGAGTCAGGGTCTCAGAGAAGTCTTCTCCTTCAAAGAAGGACTCGATTTCAATTCTTGCTTGGTGTTGAGAAGACAGGGCCCGTTTGGCCTTTTCGACCTCACGCCGGAGTTTCTGCACAGCTCTGTTGTCTTTCCTAACATCTTTGCCAGTCTTCTTTTTGTAGAGCTTGATGAAGTGTTCCATGACACGCTGGTCAAAATCTTCTCCACCCAGATGAGTATCCCCATTAGTGGCCACAACTTCGAAGACACCATTATCAATGGTGAGAAGAGACACATCGAAGGTTCCACCACCCAGGTCAAACACCAGGATGTTCTTCTCCCCTTCCCTTTTATCTAGGCCATAAGCGATAGCAGCGGCTGTTCTGTTAGGAGAATTTTAAAAAAAGTTCAGATAAGTTTACAATTTCTCTATTTAGCAACTATACCCTCCCTTTGAATTTAACACTTACGGCTCATTGATGATCCTCATAACATTCAATCCAGCAATAGTTCCAGCATCTTTGGTTGCCTGGCGTTGGGCATCATTGAAATAGGCTGGTACAGTAACAACTGCATGGGTAACCTAAAAAAAAAATAACACAAGGTAATTGTCTTTTATCTCATGGCCTTACCCTTATTTAAATTACAGCCAAATCATCACTTTAGTTTTTAAGCTAGTTTATTTTTAAGATGGGCATAATATATATAGTTTTATACCCAGGTAAAGTCCCTAGCATTTTGTTTGGCCTACAGTAAAGAAAGTATGCACATAATTAAAACTGATATACATGAATGTCATTCAGATTCAAATTATAAAAACAATGAAGGCATTTATACAACACAATCAAGAACAATAATAAAAAAAATACTTAACATGGTCTAGAGAAACTTACCTTCTTTCCCAAATAAGCCTCAGCGGTTTCCTTCATTTTAGTGAGAACCATGGCAGATATTTCTTCAGGAGCAAAAGTCTTTGTTTGCCCACCTCCAATATCAACTTGAATGTATGGTTTAGTTTTCTTTTCAACCACCTATTTTAAAGAATGATTATTATTGCAGACACAGAAGCAACACTTCAAACTTTAAAAAAACGGGGTTGTCAAAAAAAAAAGGGGAGGGGGAATTTTGTCTGAGAGGCACTTCCTCCCCTTACAGTTTGATTTACTTTGAGCCCCTGGAGCTAAATACTGACCAACAATACTTCTCTTAAATCTTGAACTACTGTGGACAGAGTAGTTATGTCTGAAGTGTGTCGGTAAATTTTGTAACATACCAGAATTATTAAAATAAATATTATTACATGTACCATGTCTCTATCCTTTTTTGTCTTCAAAACTGTTTTTCCGTAACTTCTCAATCTTAAATACTCCCATCACCACCACCCACTTCCTATCCGGTGAAAAAACCCGGCCGAACCTTGAAAGGCAAGAACTTGATGTCCTGCTGCACAGACGGGTCGTTCCATGTGCGGCCGATGAGCCGCTTGGCATCGAAGACCGTGTTCTCGGGGTTGGAGGTGAGCTGGTTCTTGGCTGCATCGCCGATCAGACGCTCCCCTTCAGGAGTGAAGGCCACATAAGACGGAGTGATGCGGTTGCCCTGATCGTTGGCGATGATCTCCACGCGGCCGTTCTTAAACACCCCGACGCTGGCGGAAAAAAAAAACGAACGGAAAGAATCAGCTCAGCCATTCTCTCCGCAGCCCAAGGGGGCAAGCCCCATTCTCCTTTCCACAAACCCCACTTACCAGGAGTAGGTGGTCCCCAGATCGATGCCGACCACCGTGCCTACGTCCTCCTTCTTGTCCTCCTCCTCGGCCCGCGCTGCGCCGAGCAGCAGCAGCACCGCAGCCACCAGGGAGAGCTTCATCTTGCCTTCGCTGTCGGTCAGCAGGCAGACAGGGCGTCGCAAGCAATCCAGGCACAGGCCCAAGCCAGGAAACGCACCAAGGTTACCGATCTGAGGGAGACACAGGGCCCGGGGTCAGGAGGAGCCGTGGACAAGACGAAGGGCGGGTCTGGAAAAGCAGGCCGCGGCGCTTACCTCTCTACCTCTCGCACTCACGAAACCCCAAAAACCAGTAAGCGTGTAATGACTCGGACAGTATCTACCGCGCGGTCCCCCGACTCCGTTTATATACCCTCCCCCCAGCCCCGTCGTGGAGGCCGCCGATTGGTCAAGGCTCTGCTAGTTGGAGCCCGCTGATTGGTCCAGGCCATCAAGCTGGCCGCCACCGATTCGAAGCAGCTTCCTACGCAACTGACGTCACCGCTACGCCCCCAGGGCGGACTCATTGGCTGCTGATCACGCCCAACCACCACCAATGGGAGTCAACATCCGCTCCCGTGATCTGGGCCCATTGGTTCAGCCGCTGTCCGTTCCTCGTGGCGACCTCTCACCCGGAGGCCGTTTCTACCGGTCACCGCTGCGGTCCCGCCTCCACGCTGGGCCCGCGGGGGCCGGAGCCGGCCTGGGGCCTGATTTCCCCCGAGACAGTGGGGGCTTCAGTCCTCTGCTTTTCCGAAGCCCGCCTGCCTCTCCTCTGTCCCTCTTCCCGAAGCAGGAAGCGGCTCTTTCTCTTCCCGGCCTCCATCCTGTCCCATGCAGCAAGGTCTCAGCGTAGGTGCTGTGATCACCCGAAAACGAATTTCTCTGCGCTTTACAGCCACTACCGGTACTTGTACTAGGGGTGTACGAGCCTCTTGCTGCTCACCGGCCGGCGGCCCTCGAGCCGGGACCTGCTCATCGCCCGGCCCGAATCGTGGCTCCTCCTAGTCAATATGTCGCCCCTGCTTCCCCTGCAGCTATCTTTGTCTAAACCAGGCCTCTCCACATTGCCCTGCCCCAGGGTAAGTCACAGGACAGGCCGGGCCAAAGGAGTTATCTCCTATCCCCGAATCCCCTCCCCACTGTGACCACCCGCTCCCCGAAGAGCTTCTGATGCCATCCCTCCCACAAGCGTCATTTTTCATACCCCTCTCTTTCCCCTTCCCCGTCCATCGTTTCCCTTTGTGGCTCACAAGACCTTCCTTATCCTTTATTATAGATAGCTTTCTACCTTCACTCTTTTTGTCTGATTGTGCTTTTGGTACATAAAGACTTCTTTTTTTGAAATATTTTTTACTTATTTCAGAGAGGAAGGAGAGGAAGAGAGAGAGAGAAACATCAATGAGAGAGAATCATTGATCGGCTGTCTGCTACACGCCCCCTACTGGGGGTCGGGCCCACAACCCGGCCATGTGCCCTTGACCCCAATAGAACCTGGGACTCTTCAGTCCGCAGGATCAAGCTCTATCCAATGAGTCAAACCAGCTAGGGCCACAAAGACTTCTCCATGGTGCCTTAATCTTGTATAGCATTCTGCAGCAGAAAATGATATAGGGTACTATTTACTTGAGGTTTACTATGTACCAATCCCCGTGTCATTCAGTCTTTACAGTTCAGCATTTGGCATTTCCCATTTTCTAGGTGAGAACATTGAGACAGAAAGAGATTAACTAGCTTAAAAGTCATAGAGCTGGTGAGGGATGGAGTTAGGATTTCCCCCCTTTTTTATTGAATTTATTGGGGTGACATTGGTTAATAACATTATGTAGGTTCCAGGTGTACAATTCTATAATACATCATCAGCATATTGTGTTCACTACCCTGTCAAGTTCCTTCCATCGCCATTTATTACCCTCATCCCTTTACCCTCTTGTACCTCTCCCACCCCCCTTTCCCTGTTGGTAATCACCACACTATGGCTGTGTCTATGAGGGGATGGGATTAGGATCCAAATCAGCATGACACCATAGCCAGTGCTCTTAGCAATTTTTTAAAATTAGTGAATACATTCCCCACTAAATGTATTTTTGAGATTCATGGGTATGGACAGTACTGTGTCCACATAGCATTGAAACATCTTACACACAGTTCACTAAGATGCTGAGTGTAGGAGTCAGTACTCAGGAATTTTCCTCTATGCTCTTCAAAGGTTATACTGGTGACTCAGACTTCATTCTTACTATTAAAGTTGCATCAGCCATGTCTTTGAACAGGGCTTGTAATACAACAGTAACACGGACCCTTCCTTAGGTTGCATCAGTCTAGTATCAAGATAGAAATCACCATTCAGCACCGGCCCAGTGGCTCAGTTGGTTGGAGTGTCGACCTGTACACTAAAAGGCTGCTGTTTCTATTCCCAGTCAGGGCACATACTCAGGTTTTTGCATTCCATCCCCAGTCAGGGCAAGTATGGAAACAAGCAATTGATCATTCCATGTATCAATGTTTTCTCTTTCTCCCTTCCACTTCCTCTCCCTCTAATAATAAAAAAAATCTCAATAAAAAAGAAATCTCTAGCCACATTACAGCTTCATATCAATTTGAGCAAATTTCCTGTATACAGGGTGGGGCAAAAGTAGGTTTACAGTTCTTTGTACAGAAAATAATAGAATAATAAATAATAATATAAGAATAAACATTCTCGTACTCACAACTGTAAACATACTTTTACCAAACCCTGTATATCACAGTTCACTTCTATTAAAAACAAAGATTTCAATTTCAGCTTCACCTTTGATTGATGGAGTAACCTTTTGCAACTCTCTCTAAGATTTAGAAAAGTGATACCTGGCTAACTTCTGAGGGGAATTGAGCATATTGGTGGTTGTAATATCTTTTTAAAGCCAATAAATTAGGTATATGTTATATTCCAAAGTGTGGTCATATGTGGATTGAATAGGGAAATGTACAGGTAAATCTAGTTTGCTAAATGTTAAATGCTGATAATAGTTATCAGTGCCAATTTATCAATATTTTAGTAAGTGCTAGACACTAAGCTATTTGCTTTATGTATATTTTGTTTTAATTCTTATAAAAACATTTTTAACCCCTACTTTAGAGCTAAAGAATCTGAAGCTTCAAGAGGTAAAGACATTTTCCCAGAAAATCACACAGCTGAGAAGATAATGGAGCCAGAATTTGAGACTGACAGTTTGATGTTTAATTTCTGTAGTCTAGGTTGTCATCCTGAGCTTCGGGTTTGTAAGATTTTGTTTTAGGATATAGAGTAGTTATATAGTTTGCAAACATTTTAATAAGGGGTCAGAGACAAATGTAGAGTTTATCCAGTAATTTAAACCACGTTGCTTCACTTGTGTTCCCAGAGGTAAGAAAATAAATTTCCATTTCCCATCTGATCTCAGAAAGCTAAGCAATTAGGACTGATTAGGATTGGATGTCATTTCACTTCTAAATCTTCCTTTCTGAAAGGGAATGAAGGCAGAGAGGTAAAGGAAAAGTCCTAAATAATTGATAAGTTGAATGTTTAGACCCTGATAATTGAGGATTTTTCACATGCTTTTTAAAAAATATATTTTATTGATTTTTTACAGAGAGGAAGGGAGAGGGAGAGAGAGTTAGAAACATTGATATGAGAGAGAAACATCAATCAGCTGCCTCCTGCACACCCCCCACTGGGGATGTGCCCACAACCAAGGTACATGCCCTTGACTGGAATCGAACCTGGGACCCTTCAGCCCGCAGGCTGACACTCTATCCACTGAGCCAAACCAGTCAGGGCTTCACATGCTTCTGTGGAGAGAATATTCAACTTAAGAGGTAGGGCACATTAACTTGGGGGGAAAAACAACCTTCCAGAGCCTCAGTTTCTTCACCAATTGAATTTCAGGGATTTCTGTCCTGCCTGTCTTAGTGGCTTGTTGCAAGGATCAAATGAAAAAGTACTTGGAAAGTTGTAGAATAGTGATAATATACAATCATGTAAATGTACACTGAGAAGAAATTTCAGAAGCTCTTCACGAACACCACCTCCTTACTGGAAATATTGGGGGGGGGAGGGAACACTTTGTAAAGTATATGATTATCTAACTGTACACCTGAAACTAATACAAAACAATATTGAAAGTAAACTGTAATTTAAAAATGTAAAAACTCTGCCTCTTAAGAGCCAATTTTAAAGAGTTCTTTCAATGAGAAATAACAACTTTGGTGATAAGTTGAATTTGACAAAGATTTTTGGAAATGCTGCTGCATCTAATTACTCTCTTAATTGGCCACATAAATGTCTTTTATTAAAAGACTGAGAATAATTTCTCAACCTTCATTAAACAACACTGAAGTAAAACAAAAGTATCCCCCTACACCTGAGCTGGGAGCAGTACTAGGGAAAAATCATGTCATTTTTTTTTCTTTTGAAAGTGTAATATGCTATGCAATAATTAAAAGATAATTTTTAATTAATAGATAACCTTCACCTCCCTTCCCCTACACACACACAAATGAAAAGTAAACAATGCATTTTTTGTTATACACACACACACACACACACACACACCTTACACACAGTTCATATATATACTAGAGGTGTGGTGCACAAAGTCGTGCACGGGTGGGGTCCAGCCAGCCCGCCTCAATGGGGGCAGATTGGGGCTGGGCTGGCCAGGGGGAGAGGCTGCAGGTGGTTGGCAGGCTGGCCCCACCCCTGATCAGGCGGGTTGGCCAGCCGCAGTGGGTGTCATAGCGACTGGTCATTCCAGTTGTTCCTGCATTCCGGTCGCTGGCTTTTTATAGACATATATATAGATATAGATATAGATATAGATATAGATATAGATATAGATAGACATAGACATAGACATAGACATAGATATAGATATAGACATAGACATAGATATAGACATAGACATAGACATAGACATAGATATAGATATTTTTTGGGGGGTGGCAGGGTGGAAGAGGATATGCTATGTCAGAAAATGTGATAGAGAGGAAAGACCATAGAGTTTAGAAGCATAAAACTATGAGCTCCAGTCACTTAATCTCTCATACTATTTACTAATCTGCACAATGGATATAATTCTGCCTCCTCACAAGATGGTTGTTATGTTTAAGGTATTTGATTAATTGTAAAGCATTTTAACTTTATACATAAATTTCTTTTGAAGTAAAATAATCTTAAGTATAAAGAACTATATGGAATTTGAGTAATAATACTTGCTATGTATATCTATATATCTTAAATCTCTATATTTTAAAAATAGGAAATATATGCACATGGTATAAAATTCAAAGAGTACAATATGCAATGAAAATAAATCTGCCTGCCACCCATTCCCTAGCCCTGTTTTTGTACACTGACAAAGGTAACCACTGTCAATACTTGCTTGTATAGCTTTCTAGAGATGTTTAATTCATATACAATGTGAGTGTGTGTTTCTCACATTGATGTCTCTCTCCCTCTCTCTAAAAATCAATTTTAAAAGTTTTCATGAATTTAGCATTTAAAAACTTATCAGAAATAAATAATTTTGCCTTAGCTGGTTTGGTTCAGTAGATAGAGTGTTGGCCTGCAGACTGAAGGGTCCTGGGTTCGATTCCAATCAAGGGCACATGCCAGGGTTGCGGGCTCAATACCCAGTAGAGGGCGTGCAGGAGGCAGCAGGTCAATGATTCTCTTTCATCCATGTTTCTATCTCTCCCTTTCCCTTCCTCTCTGAAATCAATAAAAATATATTTTTAAAAAAGGGGTGCCCAATCTACCATTTAATAAATAAATAAATAATGTCCGTCTTAAAAAATTATAATCATGATATATCAGTATGATAAAACATATAGCCATTAAAATTGTTGATATCTATGTTTTTCTCTTTTTGACTTGATTGAAAAAAAATTATACAGGTTTTAGGTATACAATTCTTTTTTTTTTTAATTTCTTTATTGATTAAGGTGTCGCATATTTGTCCTCATCCCCCCATTCCCATCCCACACCCCTCCCCACGGATGCCCCCACCCCCCTGTTGTCCTTAACCATTGGTTAGGCTCGTATGCATGCACACAAGTCCTTTGGTTGATCTCTCCCCCCTCCCCTCCCTCTAAGGCCCGATAGTCCGATCGATGCCTCCTTGTTTCTGGTTCTGTTCTTGTTCATCAGTCTATGTTGTTCATCATTTCCCCTAGATGAGTGAGATCGTGTCACTAGAAATATACTTATAAGAACTGAATGTGAGACGAGCAATAATAGTTATGCTGACAGGCAAATGAATCAGTCTGTAGTGAGTTTCTTTCTGGACCAACAGTTCTTTTGAGACCCAATTTCAATGTCCACCAGTTCCTTATGTGTACATGTCGGCACTGACCCTTCAGCTCTGGATGGTGGACAAATGGTGGTAATGCAGGTCCGACTCCCTCTGGTTTGGTCTCGGCCGGACCCAGGGGCACGGCTTCACCCGGACCCAGGGACGCGTGGCCTCACCCGGACCCGGGACCCAGCTTCACCCAGACCCAGGGGCGCATGGCCTCACCCGGACCCAGGGGTGCGTGGCCTCTCCCAGACCCAGGGGCGCATGGCCTCACCCGGGCCCGGGACCCAGCCTGGTATACAATTCTTCAGTACATTATCTGCATATTATATTGTGTGTTTACGACCCTAAATCAATTCTTCCATAATATCTATGTTTTTCAGAGTAAATTGTATGTTACTTTTTGGTCTACATTTTCTTATTATTAAAAAAATCTCTTTATCAGGAACTTACCAAGTTTGAAAAACGTTAAGAACTTTAAAATTAATACAAAAGAACAACAACAACAAAAGAAAAACATTGTCAGTGAAAAATATGTAAGATACAATTTCATTAAACATTATAATTAATCATGGGTTAAATTAAAATACAGGTAATGCACCAAAGTTATATGGTGACAGCTCCTATCAATCTGGACATCACTGGTACTGGTAGAAAAGTAAGGTTTATAATAGATTTCAATGGGCTGAAGTGTGAGTTGCATGATTTATGACCCTGTTCTACAGGAACCACTTTCCTCATTTTCATTTTCAGTATTCTCAAGTTGTCCTCAGCATAGCCAAAAATTAAAATTCATTGGCAAATGTTATAAAACTGTATGACTACATGAATATAGTCCTCTGACCTTGAAAGGGTCCCCAAACAAGTGAGGGGCCCTAAATTATAAGCTCCATCAGCTTTATAGTAAAGTGACCTCTGAGTACTAACTACTATTTCTGAGCCTGCCAGTTGGGGCCAGTACAGGACAACCAAGGGCCCAGAAGACTCGAATGTGTAACTGGAGTCTTGTCCTTTACTTTTCAATTGGGTTATTCCAAAGTGCAAAAAAATATGAGGGAATACTTCTGCTTCCACATATGTCTTCCTGGATTGTTTTTTTTTTATAGACTCTAGAGCTTTAGAAAACTTTTTCCCATTAAAAAATAACATATAGCCCTTGCCTGTAAGGCTCAGTTGGTGGAGCACTGTCCCGTGCATGGAAGGGTTGCTGGTTTGATTCCTAGTCAGAGCACATACCTGGGTTGCAGGCTCAATCCCTAGTAGGGGGTGTGCAGGAGGCAGCCGATCAATGATTCTCTCTCAACATTGATGTTTCTATCTCTCCCTCTCCCTTCCTCTCTCTGAAATCAATTAAAAAAAAACAAACACATTAAAGTATTTCTTTTAAAAAGTTATTGCCGGAAATAATTTTTTTAAAAGATGGGATTCTCGCCGAAACCGGTTTGGCTCAGTGGATAGAGTGTCAGCCTGCGGACTGAAAGGTCCCAGGTTCGATTCCGGTCAAGGGCATGTACCTTGGTTGCAGGCACATCCCCAGTAGGGGGTGTGCAAGAGGCAGCTGATCGATGTTTCTCAGTCATGGATGTTTCTAACTCTCTATCTCTCTCCCTTCCTCTCTGTAAAAAAAAAAAAAAAAAAAAAAATCAATAAAATATATATAAAAAAAAGATGGGATTCTCTATCCTCAGTGAGTATTATTTATTGATTTTGAGTCTCTTTTAACCTTGAGTTCTTTTTCTCAAGTGGAAAAGGTGTTGGGAATAATAATACATACTCATATTCCATAAGAATTACTGTTGTAGTGACCCATTGTTTGATGTCTGGGCATGTATTACTTAGGTGTTCTGGATGCAAAAAAAAGACACAAAAACAACAACAAAAATTGAAAACTGCTGATCAAGTTCTTCATTTGTAGATGACAGCATAGGGCTCAGAACAATTAAATGACCATCCCAGTGCTCTTTTTACTTACCACTCCCAGTGCAGATTCTTCAGGACCCCAGAAAGTTTTTGCCACTTTTGGGGTCCTTTCTTTTCCTCCCTGGCCAGTGTGCTCCAGCCCATTTAGAGTATTCAGTATTGAGAGCAAACTGTGAACATGTTCATTTGCGCATTTTGCTTAGGCTGGGTTCTTTCTTCACAATCCTCACGTGCCCTTTTCCTTCTTTTATTTTTTTTTTATTTTTTTATTTTTAAATATATATTTTATTGATTTTTTACAGAGAGGAAGGGAGAGGGATAGAGAGCTAGAAACATCGATGAGAGAGAAACATCAACCAGCCGCCTCCTGCACACCCGCCACCGGGGATGTGCCCGCAACCAATGTACATGCCCTTGACCGGAACCGAACCCGGGACCTTTCAGTCCGCAGGCCGACGCTCCATCCACTGAGCCAAACCGGTTTCGGCCCTTCTTTTATTTTTTTTCCCCTTTTCCTTCTTGAAATCCCACCATCCAGTGTCACTTCCTTCTAGGATCATGGCCTCTCAACTTAATGAAGCCTTTGCTGGAATCTCAGCACTTTTTACCTTAGTTTACTATTACTATCCTTAACCTGCGTGAGCTATCCTTTGACCTTGGAGTGCAAACTGTGTCCTGTTGCTTTTTTTCATTCCCGTGGTGCTTTGAGCAATGCTTTATAATAGCTGGTAAATACTCTTTGTTCAAATTGAATTCTTGAATCAGATTAATGGCATTATGAGAACAATAATACCTGACCAGCTATTGTGGTAAAAAAAAATAAGGCAATAAATATGAAGCAAATTTTGACAGTTTTTAAAGGTAATACGTCAAGGAGAATGACTAAATGGAAAGTAGTCTGGGAGCTTATTCACATTTGAAATAGTTCGAAAAATGATAATTACTTTATTTTTTGCCTGGAGACTCAGAGTGTTGGGAGATATAATCATTGCTTTCAACTTTTTGAAAGGCTGTCAAGTGGGAAACATTCTATATTGCTCCAAGCAGCATAACTACTAGCAGTGGGAGGCAGTACAAGGTAAGCTGATGATTTCAGTTCAGCAGGTGGCAGAACGTTCTAACCCTTAGAGCTGTCCGACAATGGGGCGGGCTGCCTGACTTAAAGGCAGTGAATTCCCTGACATTTGAACTGTGGAAATAGAAATTGGGTGACCGTCTGGCTGGAATGTGGAAGAGAGAGAATTCCTGCCCGGGCGGGAGATGGACCAAAGACCTTTAAGGTGTCTTCAACTCTCAGGTTTCTATGATCAGTTCAATTGAATATCTGAATTGTTTTTGTAAATAAACAAAAAAATATTAAATAGATAAATTGTCAATCAACTTAACAACTGTATGGTCAAGTCTACAATAAGTAAAATTTGATAAAACGAGGAGTGAGAAATAAGGTTTAAAAGTCCAGATACTACTAAAGGGGGAGGGAGTTTGTGTTTGGAATGGTGTGTCCCAGGCAAGTGACGGTTGCGCTCTGAATTGTTTCACTTTTCGCTAATACTTGCGGATTTCTCAGCAGTACCGTAAGCGGAAGCGAGAGCCCGTGTTGGGTGAAGAACAAATTTCCCGGAAGGCGTTTGGCCGCACCGCGGTTGTCCAGGTAGCCGACTGGGCAGGCTAGAGCGGAAGGGGCGCCGCTGGCCGCCCGCGGGAACTACCAGTCCCAGGGGTCCCCGCGGCTCCGCGCACGCGCGATGGCCTGGCGGCAGCGCCACCGCAGGACGCAGGGAAGCCTGCTAGCGAGTGGCGGCGACGGCGGCGGCGGTGGCAGTTCGCGGAGAGGGTGACTGCTCCGAGGCCGGGTGGCGATCGGGCGGAGACCTCGGTTCCTTTCTTCGCATGATCCTCTTGGTGAGTGTCCGTCCTCAGTTAACCCGCGCCGAGTGCACGACTCCCTGTCTAGTGACCGGGCTGCTCCGGCCTTGGGCCGCAGCCTGCGCCTGACGGCCGGGCCGAGGGGTTCAGCTGACCCCTGGGCCCTTCCCTCCAGTGTCAAGGGAAGTGGGGGTGGGGAGAGTCACTGTTAGGCCGAGGGGAGAGGTGCTGCGGCGTGCCGGGGCCAGGGCGGGCTGGGGCGGGGAGGGGAGGGTCGCGTGGGGGATGGGATGCGAGGCGGAGCAGGTAGGGAACCGGGTATGGGAGGCGAGAGTGAGATGGAATGTCTTCTGAGTGCCGCTGGTGAAGACGTCGTGCTTCGGGGACTCTTGACAAGCGGGACTCACCCATCTGGCGGGCAGCCCAATTGCCAAAAACACACACTATACTAGGTATCTTTCCATTTGCTGTTGGAGGTATGGGAGTGAGGGGCTGTCGGTTGCTTTCATCTCCTTTCCTTCAATTTCACCTTTTACTGACTGGCAGAATTCAAATGGGTGCGCTGGCGAGGCAAACCGTAGAAATAAACAGGGCTCTGTGAATAAGTCTGCATAAAAACAGGGAAGTGTGATGATTTGTTCAGATTAGAGCTAGGTCAAAGGAGATTTCAGTGTTTTTATTTTTAAATTGGTGACAAAAATCAGTTTGAGCAAAGATTTGAGCTAGAAAGGCTTTTTAACCTGAGATTCACTGGTTGGTTGGTGACTAGAACTGACGGGGGTCTGGGGTGGGGTGGGGGGAGGAGGTGAGGGAGGGTCCTTGAGCTAGAATGAGGATAACTGTAATTTATTATTTCCTGCAATTATGAATGTAGGTAATAAACCACAGTAGAATTAACAATGTCTGGGCTTTTGTCACAATAAAAATTATAGATATTATTGTATAAAGCTTACAAATGTTGCAGATATCTCAAAATATCACTTATGCTTATAATTTCTTCAAATTTATGGTATTGCTAGACTCACTGTTAGATCTTGTTATTTTATGTGATGATAAAACTGCACATATATTACTATATCAGGGTTTATATGTATTCCTGAAATAGAAATACATTTTTTGGGATATATAAATCTGCCTGGAAGAATATTTGAATCATTGAATGAGAAAGAAGACAAGCAGATAGGATGATAAATGTAGGTGAAAGAGGGAATTTTGTAATGAGGGAAGTAAAAGAAAAGACTTGGTTGGCTGAGACCAGAGTAATAGTTTTGAAAGATAGAATAGACCACAGATATTTCATTCAGGGTTCTGGGGAATCAGCAGAATAATCTGAGGAAGAAAGGGTATTGAATGCTTTGGCTTTGAAATGTTCGTATTATTGCATCTCCTAGTTCCAAGTGATGAAGTTCTCCAAGCTCTTGTGTAAGCCTGTGATAGGAAGTTTTAGTGTGTGCTGGTTTCCTTTAAATCATATGAATAGTGTGGCTTTTTAAAGAATTGTGTCCTTAAGTGAAAAGCCTCATGATCTCTCTTCAGATATATTTTCCTATTGCTATTACCTTCTTTTTATATTTGATAGAAAGTAAATGTGCAGAATTTAGAATTGGAGAGTTGGTAAGTCATTTATTTTGAAATTCCATTTAACATTTTTGCAGTTCTTCTTCATTTTGGCATCAGACTTCTCCCTGACATGTCACTAAACATTTTTTTTCACAATATGTGTGACTTGAAATGTGCACCTGTTTGTAAAGCACCTGTCAACATCTGGTGTGAGACCTTCCCCCACCCCCCAAGTAATAGCCATGATGGAAAACCACTGCAGCAAACTTTTTCTGGAAAAAATCCAGGGGGAGTGGCGTGGTATGGAAAGATGAGGAAGAGTATTTTATGAAGCAAATGTTGGTTCTGGAATAGTTTATGTTGAACACGCCATATTACAAATCACTGCCTTGGGAGGTTTTGCCTGGTGCTTTCTGTGTCCTTACACTGTCCTCTTGTCATTCTTTGTCTCCTGTCCCTACATTTTATTTATAGCATCTCTCTATCTGGTAACATATAATTTGTATATCTATTTAGTATTTTAGTCTTTGTCTCCCCATTCAAATGTCAGCTCTGTGAGAATAGGAACTTTGTCTTCACCACTGAGCTGGAATAGTGGCTGGCACATAATACGTACTCAGTAAATATTTGCTGAGTCAGTAAATGAATAAGTTAATTTATAATGCTAGGTTTTTTATTTCTAGGAATCAAACATATCCATTTCACATACATATGTACATATATGTATGTATACATTTTAATCCTCACCTGAGGATATTTTTCCATTGATTTTAGAGAGAGTGGAAGAGAGAGGGAAAGACAGAGAGAAACATTGATGTGAGAGAAACACATTGATTGGTTGCCTTCTGCACACGCCCTGACCAGGGCTGGGGCCAGGGAGGAGCCTGCAATCGAGGTGCATGCCTTTGACTGGAATCGAACCCGGGACCCTTTGGTCTGCAGGCCGACGCTCTATCCACTGAGCCAAACTGGCTAGGACTAAATATATTTTTTTATTAATTTCATGCCAGAGAGGAAGGGAGAGGGAGAGAGAGAGATTGAAACATCAGTGATGAGAGAGAATCCTGTATACCCCCTCCTGAAACATCAACAACGTGGCTTTCATTCAATAATGGAGCTCGAAACCCGCAACCCAGCATGTTCCTGGACCTGAAATTGAACCATGACATCCTGCTTCATAGGTTGACACTCAACCACTGAGCCATGCTGGCCGGGCTAAAACATACCCATTTTTAAAATTTTGTAAATAGTATTACGTATGTATGCTGGATTGAATTTGAACTTTTTTATTTTATATCTGTATTATTTAATATAATTAATTAATTAAAATAATTAATTGATTAAAAAAAGATTTTTAAAATACATTTTTAGAGAGAGGAAGGGAGAGAGAAAGAGAAACATCCAGGTGAAAGCAGAACATTAATCTCTGCCTCCTACACACTCCCTACTGGGGATGGAGCCCACAAACCTGGGCATGAGCCCGACTGGAACGGAACCAGCAAACTTTCAGTGCACAGGACGATGCCCAACTGAGCCACACAGGCCATGGCTTTGTTTTGGGGAAACATCAAAGATGAGAGAGAATCATTGACCACCTGCCTCCTGCATGTCCCACACTGGAGATCGAGCCTGCAACCCGAGCATGTGCCCTGACTTGGGAGTTGAACTGTGACCTCTTGGTTCATAAGTCAGTGCTCAACCACTGAGCAATGCTGGCCAGGCCAGTTTTTGTTTTTGACCCAGGATTCAATTAAGGATCTTGTATTTAGTTGCCTGCTTGTATATAAAATACTTTTTCAGTTTCTTTTGGGTCTCTTATGATAGTAAGCATCCAGACCAGTTTTTTTGTAAGATGCCCCTTAGTTTGATTCGTCTGATCTTCATGATCAGATCCGTGTTAAACATTTGGGGCTGGAATGCTACATAGGTGATTTCAGGTCTCTTTTAATGTATCACACACACAGTGAAATTGCTCACGTGGAATCTGAAGTCAATGTACTGGAGAAGAACCAGAGAGCAAACAAATCTAGTTTTGAATTCCTTCTCTGCTGCATAATAGCTGAATGATTAGGCAGTAAGTTATGTGACTTTTCTAAACCTGGTTTCTCATCTGTAAAATGGAGGTGACAAATACTTATCACATAGGATTAAATCTAGTAATATGTGGGAAACTGCAACAACATGGCTTTCATTCAATAATTGCTAGTTATCTTTTGGCGTTCCAGCTCTCAGACGACTTTCACTCTTTTCCACTCACTTTGGCACCACATCCCTGACTTTGAAACAAACCCTGCTCCTCTGGTGCCTTCTGGCCACTATCACAATGCCATCACTTCCCACTTCGCTCAGCTGGCGCCACTGAGTTTATGAGCTGGCACACAGCGCTTACCACCTTACAAGGGTGATGCAGCCGATAATGTCATCCTGGAAATTGCAGCAATATATATTAACTTCATTCTTGGTTCAGTTCACACTACAACATTTATCACTCTTTAAATGTGCTTCAGTTTAAATTAGTTTTATTTGGAAAAATTACCCCTAATATTTGTAGAAAATTGAAGAGGGAAAGTGGATATATCCTAATAGTAAGACATTTCATTTGATGTTTAAATTTTTTTAGGAGTGAGTGTACTGGGAAGAGTTGGTTACATTATACTAGGATTCTCTAAGGTAAAGTATGATTTTTAAATATTATTATTATTTTGGTAAAAGCTTGATATAGGTGGAATCCTTCTTACTTGTTTAGGAAAGACCAGTACTTGAAAAAAATTTTCTCAAATGGTGAAAAAATTTTTTTTCCTCCCCTTAAACTTTCTGGTTTTTCACCACACATGTTTTCTTCCCTGGAGTTAATGTTTTCTTAGGCAAGAAGGATTTCAGTATTTTTTTTACATTTGAACTGCCTAGCTTGTGTCTGCATAGAATTATTTGTGGTTTAGCTCTTTAAGTAATCCTAATCAAAATGTTTTCATTTGTAAAAGAATTGGAAACCCCTAATTTCTGTACCATGTATATATTTTTAGAAGAAGCTTTAGGTACAAAGCTGTTTGATTTTTGTTTTTTAAAATTATAGGTAATTAAAATTTCCTTCTTTATGCATACCTCTGGTTTTTCAGAATGTTTTACTATGTATTCAGACTTTGTAAAAACATTTTCAGAAGGGCAGTATTTCATTGTTCCTAAGCTGAAACCATGTGTTGAACTCTGCAATGCAGTGGTCAAAGGAAGTGGTGAATATCTGTTGACACTTCAAGTTCTCTTATTTAATATGTATGAATGAGTGGTTGAGCAAATGTTTAAAAAAAAATGACAGGTTTTTTTAGGGATCTCTCTAATGTCTTTTTTTTTTTTTTTAAGTTTGAATATGAAACTTCAACGTGTATACCTTTTTTGTAAGCCATTTTTTACATGTAAGGCTTTAAGCATACTGTTGTACCGTGAAAACAGGCAAGATGTCTGTCTGCTCATTAATCTAAGATGACTGTCCTGAAGGTGCTTGCTTGGTCTTGCTCCCAGGCAACGCTGGTACACCCACGCCGCAGACTAGTGGAAGGCATGTTGTCAAACGTGTTCAGTTCTTCTTCCTTATTAATTTGTTTTCAGTATATTTTCTGTGAGTCTTTAAAAGGATTAAATTGTTCTTTTTCTATTAGAGACAAAAAAATTAGTCGAGGGATATTAGCCTTATTTTAGGGTCAGAGTCGAATTATCTTCCCAAGCAATCTTAATTTTATGCAAATACATGTATTTTGAAAGTTTAAAAAAATATATATATTTTATTGATTTTTTACAGAGAGGAAGAGAGAGGGATAGAGAGTTAGAAACATGGATGAGAGAGAAACATCGATCAGCTGCCTCTTGCACACCCCCTACTGGGGATGTGCCCACAACCAAGGTACATGCCCTGGACCGGAATTGAACCTGGGACCCTTGAGTCCTCAGACCCACGCTCTATCCACTGAGCCAAACCGGTTTCGGCCCCTACTGGGAATGTGCCCGCAACCAAGGTACATGCCCTTGACCGGAATTGAACCTGGGACCTTTCAGTCCGCAGGCCGACGCTCTATCCACTGAGCCAAACCGGTTTCGGCTATTTTGAAAGTTTTTAGAACGTATGCTAAATTAATCTATTTTCAACCCACTTTGAACTGCTTTCACTTTCTAATATAGGACTGTGACCCATCTCTTGAGTTTACTTCCATTATTTATAAATCCTGACTACTTCTCAAAAATGCATCAGGTCTAAAAGTCATAGCACTTAAAGATTTGCAAAATGTTTATAAATACTGATTTCTGTATCAGAAAAACTTAGGAAAGAATAGATTAATTCTTTTTGAACATTTATTTCATTTTTACCACCTCCTTTAGAACCCAAGGCATCTTTTTTGTTGTTGTTGTTGTTAATTCTCACCCAAGGATAGTTTTCCATTGCTTTTTAGAAAGAGGGGAGAGGGGAGAGGGAAGAGAGAGGGAGAGAGAGGGAGGGGGAGAGAAACATCGATGTGAGAGAGACACATCAATTGGTTGCCTCCTGCACATGCCCCGTCCAGGACCAAGGATAGAGCCTGTAACCTAGGTGCATGCCCTTGACCGGAATTGAACCTGCCGATGCTCTATCCACTGAGCCAGATCGGCTAGGGCAAACCCAAGGAATCTTTGATTCCTTTAAAACAAAATGCCTTTTAATATCTCACTATTCAAGGTTGTGATGGGCTAACTTGGATTCTGATGGAAAGTGACTTACTAAGCCTCTCTATGAGTAAGTTTCTGTTCCATCATTTCAAAACATCATAATAATAGTAATGATAATAATAGGTAACACCAAGTTATTTTTTTCCTAGGTATTATATAAATTACTTAAAATTGCACATTCCATAATTCTATGGAGGTTTTTTTTTTTTTTTGTTTTTTTAAATAGTATGTTGGCCCTGTGTACCAAAAGGTGGTGGGTTCAATTCCCGGTCTGGGCATAAACCCAGGTTGCAGGCTTGATCCCCAGTCAGGGCATGAGCGGGAGGCAACCAATTGATGTTTCTCTCTCACATCAATGTTTCTCTATCTCTTTCTTTCTCTCTCATTCCCTTCCTCTCTATAAAATAAAAATATTTTAACTAATATATTTTGTGTGTGTTCCAGAAAGTTCCTTTTAGGTTAACACAGTCAGTGGTAGTAATCTTGTTTGAAATTTGATAATAGCCCTAGCCAGGTCTGCTCAGTGGTTAGAGCATCGGCCGTGGGACTGAGGGGTCTTGGGTTCGATTCCATTCAAGGGTACACACCTAGGTTGCAGACTCCATTCCCAGCAAGGTTGGGGCTTGTGCAGGAGGCAACCAGTTGATGTGTCTTTCTCACATCGATGTTTCTCTCTCTCTGTCTCTCCCCCTTCCTTCCATTCTCTCTCTTAAAAAAAAAAAAATCAATGGAATAAATATTCTCGAGTAAGGATTAACCAAAAAAGAAAGAAAGAAATTTGATAACAAATATTTTAAATTTTATGAACCACCATTCTTGGAAATGTGATGACAGCCTGCTGTTTACATGCTTCTCTTAATTTTGAGGGTGGACTCTTGTGTTTTGAAACAGGCTTTACCAGTACTACAGCTCAGCAAAAATGTAGCCGAAGCTTCCTCAAAGCATGTGGGTGGTGACGCTTCCTCTCAGAAGTTTGCAGAGGGTTCTAAGGGTTTTAGATTTTTCTTCAGTTATTTGGTATATCTTGACCTCCACATGTACTGGTATATATGTTTTAATGAGTTGTCACTAGAGATTATTGACCAGGAGGAAATTAGATTGGTGGTATTTAATTTTAGACTAATAAAAATAATGGACATTTACTGTATCTAAATGTGAAACTTCCTGATACGCACTCATTTCTGGATTGGGCAGATTTTTTTTTGTTTTGTTTGTTTGTTAATCCTCACCCAAGTATATTTTTCCATTGCTTTTTAGATAGAATAGGAGGGAGGGAGGAAGGGAGAGAGAGAGAGACAGACAGACAGACAGACAGACAGAGACAGAGAGAAACATAGATGTGAGATACATCGATCTCACAACATTGGTTGCCTCCCTCGATTGCAGCCAGAGAACGAACCTGCAGCCCAAGTATGTGTCCTTGACTGGGAATCGAACCTTTGATGCACGGGCTGACGTTCTAACCACTGAATAACACTGGCCAGAGTTGGGCAGATATTTTTGTATCATTTATTACCTCTGGGAAATAAAGGGATATCATTTTAATGCCTTTGCAGTTTTGCTTATTCATGTGTAGCTTGTTATTGGTGAACTATGTCTAGAAATTTTGGTTGCATTTGAAAAATTTCACATCTTAAATATATTATTTTCAGCCCTAGCTGGTTTGGCTCAGTGGATAGAGCATCAGCGTGCAGACTAGAGGGTCCTGGGTTCAACTCCAGTCAAGGGCACATGCCCAGGTTGTGGGCTCGATCGATCCCCAGTGGGGGGCATGCAGGAGGCAGCAGATCAGTGATTCTCTTTCATCATAGATGTTTCTATCTCTCTCCCTCTCCCTTCCTCTCTGAAATCAATAAACATATATTAAAAAATATTATATATATTATTTTCAGAGCATTTGTATAGTCTTGAGTGTTTAAGTAATTGCACTAGCAGATCTTTCAGTGGGGAAGAGCTTAGTACCAAGTTCTTATATATTTTTTTAAATTACTAAAGTAATAAGTGTCCTTTGTTTAAAAAACAATTAAAGACAATGCAAAAATGAAAGTTTTTCTTCCTCATAAATACTATATGCTTTGGGTTTTTCTTTCATCCCCCAAATTATACTTAATGCTTCTGATTCTAAGTGCTTTACATATATTAACCCACTAAACCCTCACAACTCTATGAATATGCCCTATGAAATAGGTTCTATTTTATATCCATTTACAAATGAAGAAACTGAGGCGTGGACAGGTAACTAGTCAAAGGTTGCACACCGAGTTAGCAGCAGCACTGAGATTTGAGCCCAGGTAGTTTTGCTTTACGGTGTGTGTTTTAGCCTGTGGGATCTTACCATGCATAATGTTGTGTGGTTTGTTTTTTTCACTTAATGATACATGCTAGACATCTTTCCATGTACCACTACCTCCTTCTTAATAATTATGTAGTATTCTGGGATAGAGGCGAACCGTACGTTAGTGTCTTTCAAATTTAATCTTCTTTAATATTTTCAATCCCATTAGTAATTATTTCAAGTAATATTTTGAAAATTTCAAGATTTTTGAATTGCAGTAGTGAGGATATATTAGTATTTGTTAAGTAATGCATACTAACTGTCCAGATGTTTTGCTATTCTCTCAGTTGAGTTGTGTAGTGAAACCTGGCTTACCTCATAGCTATTTGTTTTGTGTGGATTTATTATTTTTGTGGTTAGCCTGAGTAACTCTGGAAATTCAGTGGTGTGTTGGGGATAGAATTAACATCTGTTTGGATTTTATTTATTTACTTTTGTTAGGGTCTGGAGTTTTGGTGTTATACCAAGAAGTCCGTAGTATTAGTTTGAAATTTGAGTACTATCTGACTTGATATGACTTGCATCCTCCAAGTAGCCTGCCTTTCAATTCCCTGTATTTGTGCCAAGAACAGTTGTTACTATGTCCATTCTTCCTTCTACAGCGCTTTACTCTTGTTTCAAATATAACAGCTAAAGATACTAAAGTATCTCTTGTTTCCATTTTTAACCACATTGATATGCTTTTCTTTATTGTGAGGAAATATTTTTTGGTTCATTAATAACTATTTTAAATATGTTCATTGGAAAGTTAGTAGATGTTTTCAACTTAAATTCAGTTACTGTTTCTTAGTCATTTGGAACTGAGTTAGCAGCAGCTTGGTTGATAGCTAACTGGAGCATTGCTCTTCATCAGTCAGTCACTTATTAATTATTTATCAACTGAAACATTTATTCAGCACCTGCTAAATGCTAGTCCCTCTGCTAAGTAATGGGGATACCAAGAGGACTCTGTCCCTACTTCAGGGAACTTGGAGATTTGTTGAGATAACTTTTTGTTGCAAACAGTGTAAAATACAATGATAGAGATGAGCCCAAATCTGAGTTAAGAGCAGTGGTCCTCAAACTTTTTAAACAGGGGGCCAGTTCACTGTCCCTCAGACTGTTGGAGGGCCGGACTATAGTTTAAAAAAAACTGTGAACAAATTCCTATGCACACTGCACATATCTTATTTTGAAGTAAAAAAACAAAACGCAAAAACACCCGCATGTGGCCCTGCGGGCCGTAGTTTGAGGACGCCTGGTTAAGAGTAAAGGCTCCTCGGTTTGAGCTGGGCCCAGATGACTGAGTGGGATTTAACTGGCCAATGAAAAGAGAGACAAAGGATTCTAAATGGAGTATAGATAGAAATCTGGTCTGTGAAAACCACTAGAAATTATCATTAGAATGCCATGAGAATGTGGGCCCTTCAAGGGCAGACCTCACTTAGCACATAGTAGCTGTTTAATAAACATTTGTTGAAAGGAATGTGTTAAGTAACGTTTCCTGTGCTTGTCCATATTTTTGTAAGAGATGAACTCATTTTTAATACCTGGCAGTTTTTAGATCATGTGGCTTAACAAAACATTGTAAAATGAGTAAGAAACAGCTCCTGGCCCTAGCTGGCTTGGCTCAATGGATAGAGCATTGGCCTGTGGACTGGAGGGTCCCAGGTTCAGTTCCAGTCAAGGGCACATGCCAGGGTTGCGGGCTCAATCCCCAGTAGGCGGCATGCAGAAGGCAGCCAATCAATGATTCTCTCTCATCACTGATATTTCGATCTCTCTCTCTCTGAAATCAATTAAAAATAATATATTAAAAAAAAAAAAAAGAAACAGCTCCTTCGTTGAGATATGTCTTGTAAGGGAAAATACATGCAGACAAACCCTTGTAATTAAACATGATTATTTAGGGACTCTTTTCCCCTCCCCATGTGGGAGTCTGTGCTTGTTTCTCAATAAATTTCCACCCTTTGCTAAAAAAATAAAATAAACAAGATTATTTATGATTATGAAATATATTTGCAAGGGGTACCCACCTCTTCTATGGATTGGCTAGATCCCTGAAAAGTGGTAGATAATATAAATTTTCAAATTAAACTTATTCGATTGATAAAATACAGGGGCTAACATTGTAGTAGGTCATTTAAAAATGGCAGTCATGTCCTTTTTGTCCTAAGGACATTAATATGAATTTTATATAAGTACTATGAGGAAAGTGCCTATATAATGAATGAAAAAGTTACAAGGTAAAAGTTCTGTCAAGGGGCAGCCATCAGTGTATACAAATGTTTCCTATGCTTAATCTCTGAGTAACATCATGATTTTTCCCAAATCTGCATACTACCTGTACTATTACTAATTTAATGACTTCTTTTATGGATATACTTTAAAAATATTTTGGCCTGGCCAGTGTGGCTCACTGGTTGAGCATCGACCTATGAATCATTGATGTTTCTATCTTTCTCTCCCTCTCCTTTCCTCTCTAAAATCAATACAAATATTTAAACATATATATTTTGAAGGAAGCTTTATGTTACTACCAGAATGAAAGACTAACATTTCTTACCCTAAGTAAAATGCAACTTAAACATAATAAAAACAAATCAATGTTATAAAACCTAGCTAGCTGCTGTTCGCAGAGGGTAGTGAAGTTGAGGCCTGCCATCCTTTAATTAAAAGGAGCGATTAGGAAGTGTTAGGGAAGAGTTGAAGACAGATCCAGCACCTTGCTTAGATTTTCTCCATGATGTAAACAGAAGGACCAAAGAGACTCAGTGAAGTAACTTTCCCTCTTAGTGATTCCATGTTGTTTAGTGTCATGGGGAGAAAGGGATGCACTCTGTTGGCCAGTGATTCCCCCAGAACTTGACAGAGGGAAGAGATTTGGAGGCTGGGCCTTAAAGGATAAATCTGGAAGCATACGGGCCTCTTAGACCTGTATAATAGCATCTGCAAATATTAAAGATTAGGAAATGATATGGCAGCAATATCTGATTTGGGAGGAGAGGAAGTGGAGAAATGTTAGGAGATGAGATAGATGTAAAAAGAAGGATTTAAGGGATTAATCCCTGGTAACTTTTTCTAAACTTTCACACATGCTTACTTCGTAGAATTTGAGGGAATTTACATTATTTATTTAGCCCTGAAGTCCAACTAATCCTGACTTTGTCAGTTAGTTTGAAACTTTCAAAGAAAGGGGGGTTGTCCAGATACTGACATATATTAATAGTTGTTGAAAGAGGGGGGTAATTAGAAGTGACCTTGACCACAAATAAAAGCTGGGTGAGCCCGATACACCTGGATTCTACGCTCAGCTTTGCCAGTTGTTAATTTGACCTTGGGCACATTATTATTATTAATTTTTTTTTGGGGGGGCACATTATTTAATTTCCTCCGTTTCCTCATCTGTGAAATGTGTATAAGAATGCCTACCTTACCGTTCTCTCTCCCTTTCTCTCTGAAATCTGTAAAAATATATTTTAGCCCAGCTGGTGTGGCTCAGTGGATAAGCATTGACCTATGAACCAGGAGGTCAGGGTTCGATTCCTGGTTAGGGCGCATGCCTGGTTGTGGGCTCGATCCCCAGTAGGGAGCCTGCAGGAGGCAGCTGATCAGTGATTCTCAACGTATATGTTTCTATCTCTCTCTCCCTTTCCCTTCCTCTCTGAAATAAAAAAATTAAAAAATATATATATATTTAAAAGTTATTGTTGGACTTACTAGAATAATAAAGAGATGATTAGTTTGTTTACTTGAAGTCTAGCTGATACTTAGAATTTAGAACTATTAGATGCATATCATTAACTTAGAATGTCTTTACTAGGTGTACCGGTTAATAATGGTGGATTTTGTAATCAAAGAAAACACGATAATTTCAAGAGAAACATCAAAAGTGCTTTATTCAAAGTAATGTCCATCTCTAGCTACACATTTCCTCCATCTTTCAGGTAATTTGTGGATACCGTCCCAATAGAACTTTTCTTGTTTAGAGGCAAACCATTCAGAGACCCAGTTTTCCACTTCTTTGTACGTTTTGAAGTGCTGCTCAGAAAGTGCGTGTGCCATCGATCAGAACAAGTGGTAATCTGAAGGAGCAAAGTCTGGTGAATACAGTGGATGGGTTAATACTTCCCAAGCAAGATCTTTTAACGTGTCTTTAACTGGTTTTGAAGTGTGTGATGGTGTGTCATCATGAAGCAAAATTACTTTGCCGTGTCTTCTGGAACATTCTGGTTGTTTCACAGTCAAAGCATGGTTCAAATAGATTATTTGTTTTCGGTAGTGATCAGTATTAACGTTTTCACCTGGTTTTAGAAGCTCATACATAATACACCACACCTTCCTGATCCCACCAAACGCAGAGCATTGTCTTCTTTCTGAAGCGATTTGGCCTTGCAGTCGATGTTGATGGTTGACCTGGATCAACCCATGATTTTGTGCATTTGAGATTCTCAAAATAAATCCACTTTTCATCACCAGTCACAATTCGATGCAAAAAAGACTTTCTTTCATGCCGTTAAAAGCAACATTTTACTGATGACTTTTCGGTTTTCCATTTGTCTTTCGTTCAGTTGATGTGGCACCCATTTTCCTTCCTTTAAAATCTTTCCCATTGCTTGTAAACGATCGGAAATTGTTTGCTGAGCAACATTTAATCTTTCTGCAAGTTGTTTTTGGGTTTAACACGCATCTTCATCCAATAATGCTTGTAATTGTTGGTCTTTGAACTTTTTCGGTTGACCTGGACATTCTTTGTCTTTCACATCGAAATCATCACTTTCAAAGCTTTTAAACCAGCATTCACAAGTATCTTGAGATGGAGCATGTTCACCATAAGCTTCCCGAAGTATTCAGCAGCACTTTTCTTCAAAATAATGAATTAAAACTTCCCGCAAATGCTCTTTTTATGGCACGAAATTCGACATTTTTAAGCTTAAAAATATCTATGATAACACCTTCAGCAAATTTGACATATGAAGTTTTTTTTAAATTTAAAAAATATATATTTATTGATTTAAGAGAGGAAGGGAGAAGGAGAGAGAGAAACATCAATGATGAGAGAGAATCATCAATCGGCTGCCTCTAGAGTCCTTCTCTTGAGTCACAAGAGTTTGTTCAGGCACAGTTGCTAACATTTATAATGTGTATCCTCCTTGGAACTTTTCATGCTTTTCTAATTCACACATTTCACCTTATCAGGCTGTGCTTCCTTTCTGTGCTCTGTGTTAGAGTAGGCATGTTTGCTTATCAGGAGTTGGCAAACCCTTTCTGTAAAGGGCCAGATAGTAAATATTTTAGGCTTTGTGGGCCATATGGACTCTGGCACCTGTTCAACTCTGCCACTGTAGCATGAAAGCAGTTTTAGATAATGTATAAACAAGTGGGCATGACTCTGTTCCAATAAAACTTTATGTATACAGACTGGCAGCCAGCTGAATTCGGCCCATGGGCCTTAGTTTGCCATTGTGGAAGGATTTAGAAACCCAGTGCACTTTGCTCTTTCAACTGAAATCTCCCCATTAAAATCTTGTCAATTTGGGCTCTCAGTGATAAGTGTTCATAACATGAGTTCAAAAGCTTAAGATCTGATTTAACTTGCATGGGTATAATCAACTTTATTTTGTAGAAATGTGATAAGCGGAACTGAATTTAATGTTCTGTATTTTAAAAGTCTAATTTTTGACCACTCCAAAAAGAAATGATCTAGCTTGGGAAATGTTTGCAAATTTCAGGATACAAATTCTTGTTGTGATTGACCTGGACAGAAATACAGATCAGGCGAAATTAAGACCTGGTGGTCCAGGGTAGATTTTGATGGAGTTGGCTGTAGGGGTCGATGGAAGGGAGAGAGATCTTGCCAAATACATGAGAAGTTTTCTGGGGTTTCCATTTTTTAATCCTGCTGTTGGAAGCCTGGAGAATTAATCAAGGGGTGATCTTAATTGAGCACACAGCCTCACTTCTGACTCCTGCAGATGATTTAGTATATTCTGGCATTTGGGAGGGTTTGGGAAGGTTTTTATCAAAGTGCTTTGAAAATACTAACCTGTCAGCATAGGATAGGTTGAAGAGAGAAGAATTAGGCAGAGAAACACATTAGGAAATTTTTTTCAATTGTCTGGATTCCTGTGACTAGGGAGCCCTGACCAATGTGGCTCAGTGGGTTGGGTATTGTCACGTGCACCAGGAGGTTGTGGTTTGATTTCTGGTTAAGGGACATTCCTGGGTGGTGGGGGCTTGTAGGAAGCAGCCAATCAATGTTTCTCTCTCATGTCGATATTTCTCTCTCTTTCCCTTTGCCTTCCTCTCTCTATATAAAAAAATAAAAATCAATGAAAACTTTTTTTTTAACCCTTTGCACTCGCTTGCTTTTTTCTCGATTCCTTTATTCTACTAGGGATTTAATTTTTTTAAATACCCCAGATTTTACAAAGCGCGGCAGTAGAATAAAAAACTGGAGTTTCTTTTCATACAAACTTATTTATTTGGATTTTTTAATATTTCAAATTATTGACACATTCAAAGAGTAATTTTAATCTCGACATCCAAGTGCAAAAGGTTACGTATTGTTTTGGAGGGGAGGCCACTATCTGTTATTTGACAGCGTTCTGACCTGCTTATAAAAAGAAAAGCAATAAAGCTTATAATTTTTGGACTTGATTAAAGAAAAAGTCCTTAGCAAATTTGTCTGGACAGTGCTTGCTTTGGCAGCACATATACTAAAATTGGAATAATACAGAGAAGATTAGCATGGCCCCCTGAGCAAGGACGACACGCAAATTTGTGAAGCGTTCCATATTTTTTTTAAAATGTCTCTACAAAAATGTCTTTGAAGACATTGAGGCTATTGAAGGGTTTGGAAGGTGAGTTCTGGTTTAGATTAGGTGGAACTTTCAAGTGTTAATTTTTTAACTGCAGCAACATTTGAAGGTTTTAATTTCTGAATTGCATAAAGTGGTTCATGTTTTGCTGTCATTGGAAACATTTGATGTATCCTCTCTTCTTGAACAGTATTTTGGTTGTAATTAGACTGTGAGCTCCTTGAGATTAGGGGACCTGGCGAGTGCCTACAGTGCCAAGTCCAGCAAAAACTCAATCATGTTTTTTGTTGAATTAAATTGTATTAAAGCAGCAAGAAGGGCACCATTTGAGAAGTTCTAAAATACTTTTTCCTGTTTTCTCATTATGAAAAATTTAGGATACACAGAAACAGTTGAAGGATAGCACAGTGATCACCATATACCCACCACCCAGATTCAACAGTTGTTTAAGTTTTACTTTTGATATTTTTTCTGAATCATGTACAAGAAATTGCAGAAATTGTAACACTTCCTCATACTTGTGTGTGCATCTCCTAAAAATAAGATCTTTTCCTGTGTAACCACAGGATTTCTGAGTCATTCTTGTAGAGATCAGGGTAATAGTGTACTAACTCTGTCACCTCTGTGTGGCCTTGCACAAGTTATTTGATATTTCTGACCTCAGTTTCCTAAGCTGCAAGTACCTATCTCAGGAGGGATATTATAAAGGTTAAGTGTGTGATATTAGAACCATAGCAGGCACAGTTTTAAGTTTATAAAGCATTTTCTCATATAAATTCTCAATTGTGGTGAAGAACACCACACCCACCATTGTTCCCAGAGTGGGAAACTTCTCCCTCACCTTCCCCATATGTAGGTGTCAACAAATCTCATAATTTCTACCTCCTAACATCTCCCAATTTTGTCCTGTTCTTTCCATTGATACTGCAACAATTCTTGTGTATCAACAATTTCTTTTTTTTTTTAAATATATTTTATTGATTTTTTTACAGAGAGGAATAGAGAGTTAGAAACATTGATGAGAGAGAAACATCGATCAGCTGCCTCCTGCACAACCCCCACTGGGGATGTGCCCGCAACCTAGGTACATGCCCCCGACCGGAATCGAACCCGGGACCCTTCAGTCCGCAGGCCGACGCTCTATCCACTGAGCCAAACCGGTCTCGGCTGTATCAACAATTTCTTAATCTGTCTTCATCTAGTTCCATTTCCCCAGACTCATCCCCACCTCCTCACCCTTTTCTTTCTTTTTTATTTTGAGAGAGAAAGATACGCTTCGATTTGTTGTTCCACTTATTATGCATTCATTGGTTGATTCTTGTATGTGCTCTGACCAGGGTTTGAATCTGCAACCTTGGCGTATTGGGACGATGCTCTAACCAGTTAAATTACCCAGCTAGGTCTCTTCATCCTTTTCCTTACTGCCAGAGTTTATGTTCTCAAATACAAATTTAATCATATTAACTCCCTTTAAAACTCTTTTCCCAGCACCTACAGTGCCAAGTCCAAATCTCTTAACTCTAGCTATGTATCTTCTGTCTCTGTAGCCTTATCTCTCATTATACACTTCCTCCCCTTCTCCCACCTCACTCTTAACACACACACAAACACATGTGCCCCCAAAGTAGTATGCCCCACTTTGTTCTCTAAATATATTCTGTGTTACATACCTCTGTGCTTTTGCTAATTGGCTTCCTCTGTTTGGAATTCTGCCCCCACCTACCATCCTCTTTATGGCTGGCAGAACTTGACTTTTAAGACTAGGTGCAGGTATTTAACTCCTCAGTCGTTCCTTCTCTCTTGTCCCTACTCTACATTGTAGTCTTATAAGTAGTAGTAGTCTATAAGTAGTAGCATAATACTCATAATATTTTCGGGCAGCCATTTACTGCATGTCTGTCTCAGTGTAGTAGATTGAAAAGTCCTTGAAGGCACACACTAGTTTTTATCCTTTTTCGGATCCCTAGTATCTAATATGTTGCTTGTACCAGACACAAAACAAATGTAGGTATCATGTCCACGTTTTGTGGATGAAAAAAAAATTGAGGTTCAGAGAATATGCATTATGTACCCAATGTAGCAGAACTAATTAATGAAGCATACAGCTCTTTAAGGGCCCATTTCAGTACTGCTTTCATTAATTATACTACTTCAAATAATTACAACATTTGATGAGTGATTCTGTGCTTAGTCTATGGACTTAGAGCCCCCTAGAGGATCTTAGAGTTCCCACATGGAAGTCTACAAAGTCATATGCATTTTCTGTAGACTGAGTTAGTAAGGTTATATACGTGTATGTATGCATGTCACCAATTTTTGGAATGTACACAGATGTCCTTGTGACTAATAGTGAATTGTCTTGGTGAAGTAGACATACTTATATCTTTTCAGAAGAAAGTAGGAGGGGGCTTTAACCATATAGAAGAGTTGGAATAACATCTTTGCATAGTTTACTAGGGAATTGATAAGGTACAAGAAAGTAGTTTTTGAAAGCAATTAAATTCAGATTGATGGTAATATCAGAAATTTTCCAAGTCATCAGTAGTTCATTAAAATAAAAGAAAGTAAAAAATTTTCTGAAGCCAAACATAATTAAAAGTTGTTAAATCTATTTCTTTAAATAAGGTGGTTTTAAATATATTTTCAGCTGGTGCCATAATGTTTAAATTTTTTGACTTAGCACCAAAATATTTTATATATATGGATACGTTTTCATTGGATCTCTAAATACATTGAAAGTTCTGTGGTCCAGGTTGTCTTCTCTTTTCAGATCTAAATTCACTACACATTGTATTTTATCACTTCCAAATAGGTCCATTAAGAGCACTTAAGAATCTGACTGGCTGGAACCACTCTCCACCCCCCCCCCCCAGCTTTATTGAGATGTAATTGAAATATAATGTATATTTAAGGCATATAATGTGATACAAGTATGTATTGTAAAATGTTGACCATAGTAAGGTTTAGTCAACACATCCTTCACCTCACATAATATCATTTTCCTGTTGTGTTGTTATGGTGAGAACATTAAAGCTTTATTCTCATAGCAACTTATGAGTATACAATCATCGTGCTTAATTCTTAATGAGAAGTGTTTCTCTAACTTAATGACTGCCTGCTGTCTGGACACAGTGTTGTATTCTGCTCCCTAGGCCACAGGCACTTCTACTGTTGATATAAAGCATTTGTGGTCTGGCAGGCATTCTAGGTTTAAGGGCATAGCTTAAATAATAATGCTTTAAAATATGTGTGCTATTTTAGCTACTAGGTAAACAAGAATTGTGTGATGGCATTCATTCCTTTGGCAAATATTTATTCACATCCTGCTGTGAACCAGGCCCTCTCCTCAGCCCTGAAATTACAGAAATGAGTGAACAAAACCGACAAGCCGTGGCTCTGGTGGCCCTACCTTTTGGTGGGGGAGCCATGCTCTAAGCATGATGAGCATGCAAGTGGGAATCTGTGATAGAATTCTAGATAGGGGCCAGTGCTTTAGAAGAGGCCGGGAGAAGGAATAGGAAGTGGTATTTTCTAGTTTAGAAAGAGTTCTTTGAGAAGGCCTTCTTAAAGAGACATTTGAGCAGAGAGGCCTGCATGAAGTAAAGGCCTGATGCAGTAACCTTGCAAAGACAGCAGGAGGAATAGCCTTCCAGACAGAGGGATCAGCAAATGCTGAGGCTTTGAGGACTTTCTAGGAGGGGAATAGAGTGATCTGATGGAGTTTAAAGGCGCCACGGAGAGAACAGACTAGTAAGAAAGGAAGCAGGAGATCAGTGAGGAAGTAGTGCTTATGGAGCTTCAGGTGAGAGATGATGATGGAGTGGTGAGAAGTAGTCAAATTTGAGATGTATTTTGAAGAGTCAACAGAACATGGTGATTGACTGCAGTGAGAAAGAGCTGTCAAGAAAATTCCAGTGTTAGTAAATAGGGACTGGACTTGAAGGATATACACAAGGTTTTTGCAGTGGCTATCTCTGAGCAGTGACCTTGTTAGGAACTTTTCTTTTTTTTTTTTTTAATATATTTCTTTATTGATTTCAGAGAGGAAGGAAGAGGTAGAGAGAGATAGAAACATCAATGATGAGAATCATTGATCGGCTGCCTCCTGCAACACGCCCTACTGGGGATCGAGCCCGCAACCCAGGCATGTGCCCTTGGCCAGAATCGAACCTGGGACCCTTCAGTCCGCAGGCTGACGCTCTATCCACTGAGCCAAACTGGCCAGGACGAGCTTTTTTTTTTTTTTTTTTTTCTTATCTGTATTTATCAATTTTTCTTTACTGAACCCATAATGCTTCTGTAATAAAGTAAATATAGAGATTACTTTAAAATTAGAGTTAACCATGCTACTAAATATAGCTTAATTCTTTTTGTTTTAAGATTTTTTATTGATTTTTAGAGGAAGGGAGAGGGAGAGGGAGAAACATTGATGTAAGAGTGGAACATAGATCAGCTGCCTCCTGCACCCCCCCTACCGGTCATCAAGCCGGAAACCCAGGCATGTGCCCTGACCAGGAATCAAACCAGCAACCTTTCGGTGCACAGGATGACACCCAGCCAACTGAGCCACACCAGCCAGGGCATGTAGCTTAATTCTTAATGTCTTCTATCCCTTTTGATTTGGTAAACAATTTTAGTAACATAACATTTTAAAATTTGTCTTTTTAGTCTTAGTGATCAGCCTTTGTACCTTTTCCACATTTGAAGATGGTGAAGTTAGATATTCATACTCTGGCCCATCACCTCAAGCAGGAACGCTTATACGTGAACTCTGAGAAACAGCTCATTCAGAGGCTCAATGCAGATGTACTTAAGACAGCTGAAAAGTTGTATCGTACAGCATGGATTGCTAAGCAACAGAGAATTAATTTGGATCGACTTATCATAACCAGGTAAATAAAAGATTTTGAGGTCTTAACTTTTATAAACCATTATGGTTCTGTGTTAACTGCTAACTGTAAATAAATGAATCTATTTCCAACAAAGTGCTTGCTTTAAGATAGTTTAACTCAACATTAAGGTGAGTCTGCTTATTTTGTTTATTTTAAATCACTTAACACTGTTATGGAGAATTATAACTTAAGTATTAGTATTTTATACAACACCAATTAATTTTGAATCTTTATACATATACATTTTATCAGTGTAGACAGTAAGTTATCTTTGTTCTGCTTTTCTTCTAACATAATTTAAGATGTAAATTTCCATGTTTTGCTATTGTATATCTGCTTTTCAGTTTTAGAAACCTTGTTTTTCATTGTGCTAATACCTCATGTTCTGTTGTTCCGAGAAGCAGTTTTCAGCTCTAAGAATAGTGGTACTGAAGCATAATGTTGAGGAAAGAAGCCAGGCCCAGAAGAGTATATACTCTGTGTGCTTCCATTTATGTGAAGTTCAAAATGAGGCAGAACTAATCTTTGATGAAAGAAATCAGAACAATGGTTATTTCTTGGTACTTTTCATTGAGCCTGATTTAATATGAGGAATTTGTTTTTGTTTTTCCTTCCTTCCTTCCTTCCTTCCTTCCTTCCTTCCTTCCTTCCTTCCTTCCTTCCTTCTTTCCTTCCTTCCTTCCTTCCTTCCTTCCTTCCACATTCAGGTGCTGATGGTCTGAAAGATTTTAGCAATGAGTGATTTCGTTGGGACTGTAATCAACTCACATTCCATGTTTCATATAGTATGTGTGTGATATTATCATTGTTGTTAATTTTATGTTTTGCTTGTCTGCTCATTTTTCAGTGCTGAAGCTTCCCCTGCTGAATGTTGCCAACATGCCAAGATTTTGGAAGATACACAGTTTGTTGATGGATATAAGCAATTGGGATTTCAGGAGACTGCTTATGGAGAATTCTTGAGTCGATTAAGGGAAAATCCTCGTCTTATTGCCTCCTCTCTGGTTGCTGGAGAGAAACTTAATCAGGAGAACACACAAAGTGTTATATACACAGTTTTTACCTCCCTCTATGGCAATTGCATTATGCAAGAAGATGAAAGCTACCTCCTTCAGGTTTTGAGATACTTGATTGAATTTGAACTTAAAGAAAGTGACAACCCCAGGCGACTTTTGAGGAGAGGAACTTGTGCCTTCAGCATCTTATTTAAACTTTTTTCTGAAGGACTGTTTTCTGCCAAACTTTTCCTCACAGCTACTTTACATGAGCCAATCATGCAACTGCTTGTGGAAGATGAAGATCATCTGGAAACAGATCCAAATAAACTAATTGAGAGGTTCTCCCCATCTCAACAGGAAAAACTCTTTGGAGAGAAAGGCTCAGATAGATTCAGGCAAAAGGTTCAAGAGATGGTGGATTCCAATGAGGCCAAGCTAGTGACTTTGGTGAACAAGTTTATTGGTTATCTCAAACAGAACACATACTGCTTTCCACACAGTTTGAGGTGGATCGTGTCACAGATGTACAAAACGCTCTCCTGTGTAGATAGACTGGAAGTTGGGGAGGTCAGGGCAATGTGCACTGATCTCCTGTTGGCCTGCTTCATTTGCCCTGCAGTTGTCAATCCAGAACAGTACGGAATAATTTCTGATGCTCCTATTAATGAGGTGGCAAGATTCAATCTGATGCAGGTATGCTTTGTTATTATTAATATGGCATTCAATTTAAAATCAATTGATTAGGCAGTGGGGGTGGGAACAGAAAATGTGATGACAACTACCATTCATAGATTCCTACCATTCTCTTTCTTTACACTGTCCTAAATACTTGCTTCTTAGACATAAAAGCAGTCATATTGGGATTTAAAAATATTCTTGTCATAAAACATTCTGTGTTAGTTTTTAACTGGAGTCCTCATACACGTGAATGATTGCATTTTCTAGAGCAAGCACATTGTCCTCTTCCCATGATTTCAAAATCCAGAATGTTTGAAAACCGAATCTTTTTACTTCATTTGTTAGCAAAACCCAGCCTGAACTAACAGGCTACTTATAATTGTTTGTTATTCCACTTAGTGCTAATGAATACTCATGTTTTTCTGCTGAAATATTAACATGTTTGATTATAGGATGCTACCCTAAAAACTGGACATGCTACATATATGTACTAACCAACCTTTCTAAAGTCTCCAAAGTTTGAAATATGAAACTCAGAAAGAGGATTTTTGGACCTGTATTAACACTCTTCCCCCCCCTAATTATCTGAAGTACTGAAATCATATTATTATTTCTTAAGCAAATCTTTTATTCATGTCTTATCACTCAGAAATACTGTGAAGAAGAAAGACTGAGTTTATTTGGAATAGAATCTATCTTTGGATGAGTGGTGTGTTTTTTTAAATGATAAGTTTTTTTTATGATCAGTTCTGTCATATCAGGATATTGAGCAATTAACTATATAGAAATCCCTGAAATAAAATTAAAAATTTGCTTTCATCTGTGAAATACTAAATTTATTCTTATGATAATGTAGTTGTAGTTTTTATTTTTGTCATTCTAACAGAGATGGCATCACATATTTTCAAAATGAGTAATAATGGGGAGATTGTCCTAGATATTAAGAAGATGATGCTATATGATGTTAACTTTCAGCAACGTGTCTTTAAAGAGAATGGGTTAACAGTTCACTTTTGGCAGTAAGGAACTTGCTCTGTGAAGTTTACTTTCCAAACAGCATATGTTTTGTAGAAATTGTTTGCGTTTAAATTTAGAAAAGAAAATATCTACCTGGAGTACTTTACGAACTATGTAGAATAAAGTACTCAACAGTAACTTGAATAGTTTGAGTCAGCTTTTACAAATTAATTTTTTAAAGTTTCTGAGCATATGAAAAGTACACCATCAGAAACAGATGTTGTGTTTTTATTTCCTAATGTCGATATAATATGTTAACGAAAAATTAAAGCAAAATCTTCTACTTATTCTGTATAACTCTAAATATAGTAAAACCTGGTGTTGACAGGATGCACAGTGGGACCCTGTTTTGTACGTCTGGTCAGGTGGTATGAGCATTATTATGCACTAGCATGGAGTGGAAGTGCTTTCATAGAGAGAGGACTTTGTGTCTATAACCTGTGTCTCCCCACCACTGCTTTGGGTTGCAGGTTGGCCGCCTGTTGCAGCAGTTAGCAATGACTGGCTCTGAAGAGGGGGATCCCCGGACAAAGGGCAGTCTTGGAAAATTTGACAAAGTAAGAGTGAATACTATGTCATGTGAAATACTGTTTATAGAAAATTCTGCCAAAGTATTAGCAAACCTAACTTTTCCCTTTCTTAAATCTCGTCCTTAGGTGTTGTATAAATTAGTCTTTCATTGACTCTTGGTGTGTCATAATGTTGGATCAGCAGCACTTAACGGAAAATGTCACTAAAGATGACTAATTCTCACTTATAGAAGTGTCGAGGAGATGCCATTGTAATGAGAACCAAGGAGCTATTAAGATTATTTTATTTCTTGCCCTAGTCGGTTTGGCTCAGTGGATAGAGCGTTGGCCTGCAGACTGAAAGGTCTCGGGTTCGATTCCGGTCAAGGGTACATGCCCGGATTGTGGGCTTGATTCCCAGTAGGGGGTTTGCAGGAGGCAGCCAATCAATGATTCTCTCTCATCATTGATGTTTCTCTCTTCCTTTCTGAAGTCAATAAAAAAAAAAAAATAAAAAATATTATTTTATTTTAGGAAGTTTAATTTTTTTAAATTGTCACTTAATCACTATAATTTTAATTGTATTTCATAAATTAATATTTATGGTATTGTTCAATTTAAATAAAATTTTAATTATATTTGAGTAGGCTACATTCAACCTATTATAAAATTCAAAAGTTATACAGTGAAATATCCCTTCCACCTTTGATCGCTAGCCTTAATTTCCTCTCCAAAAGTTTATTGACATGTCTTTTGTGTATGCTTCAACAGTTCTATATGTATACCAGCAAATTCCTTCATATATTTTCCCAGTCACCCATCTTTCCTTTCACAAATGGTAAGATAGTGTGTAATCTTCTGTATCATGTTTGTTTCTTGTACCAGAGTATCTTGGAGATTATTCTGTATCAATTCATAGGGAATTTAATTTTTTAAATGTTAGGTTTAATATCATTTTTAAGAAGAAAACCTTTTTGCATGCTTGACCACCTTCATCAGAAATTTGTTCCCTTATTTTAAAGGGAAGGTCTTTCACTGTGATCTCTTCCTGTTTTAACAGAGCTGTGTTGCTGCTTTCCTTGATGTTGTGATTGGGGGCCGAGCAGTGGAAACCCCTCCAATGTCCTCTGTTAATCTTCTGGAAGGATTGAGCAGAACTGTGGTTTATATAACCTACAGTCAGCTTATTACTCTGGTAATGGCTTTATTCTTTAATAGGATTTTCTCAGAAGTCATTTATCTAAGCCTGGGCAGAGTCATAGATGAGTACATTGTGTCAGAAATATATATCGTGTATGAAAAATTGATTTCAGTAGCTGATGTCCTTTTATTTTTGCCAGGTGAATTTTATGAAGAGTGTGATGTCTGGAGACCAGCTCAGAGAAGATAGAATGGCTCTTGACAATTTATTGGCAAACCTCCCCCAGGCAAAGCCGGGGAAAAGCAGCAGTTTGGAAATGACTCCCTACAATACTCCTCAGTTGTCTCCGGCAACCACTCCAGCAAATAAAAAGAACCGATTGCCTATAGGTAAAGAGACTTTCTCATATTGGACTTCGCCTTAAATGTAATACTTCTTTGTTAGCCTTTGTTATTTCTCAGTGCTTCGAAATATAGTTTTAAGTAATTTGGAAACATCTTTCTCCATGTTTACTGATAGTAATTCAGTTTTTTACAATTGCACTAGATTAATTAAGGTTTAGCAGTAGGCTTTTGCTTTATCTAGATGTACTTTTCATAATTAATTGAAATCATGCCACGTATGGTATACTTTGTATTTTAGTGTCTTATCTTGGAAAATTTTGAAAGTGACAGTTGTTATAACCAGTCATTATTTAAATTATGTAGCCCCACCGAAACTGGTTTGGCTCAGTGGATAGAGCATCGGCCTGCGGACTGAAGGGTCCCGGGTTCGATTCCGGTCGGGGGCATGTACCTTGGTTGCGGGCACATCCCCAGTGGGGGTGTGCAGGAGGCAGCTGATCAATGTTTCTCTCTCATCGATGTTTCTAGCTCTCTATCCCTCTCCCTTCCTCTCTGTAAAAAAATCAATAAAATATATTTTAAATAAATAAATAAATAAATAAATAAATTATGTAGCCCCATCCTTTCTACAAAGTTCTGAATAATATAATAAAATAATATTAGAAGTTTCTATCAGTAAAGTTGAAACTACATAAGTACTATTTTTTTCATTATTGTTATTAATAATCAGTCTTGCCCTAGCTGGTTTGGCTCAGTGGATAGAGCATTGGCCTGAGGATTAAAGGGTCCTGGCTTCAATTCTGGTCAAGGGCACATGTAGGGGGCGTGTAGGAGGCAACCGATCAATGATTCTCTTTCATCATTGATGTTTCTCTCTCTCTCTCCCTCTCCCTTCTTCTCTGAAATCAATAAAAATATATTTAAAAAGTAATAATAAGTCTTTTATCAGCTGAGCAATCTTTTATATTTTAATAAAATAAAGCAAAAGTCCTATTTTATTTAGTTGTTTATTCATTTATTTAAAAATTAGGCTTACGTTTTATTCACTTAGTAAACATCTATTATCTAGATATGCACCAAAAATTTAATTGAGCGTATATTGAGTACCAACACTGGGTAAGCACTTTATAAATGTGTTTCATTTAATCTCCATGCAAAAATCCACGCTAAAGAGTAGGTATTACAATCACTGTCCTGCAGGTGGGGCACTGTGTTAGTCACTGGGGATATAAAGACCTGAGGACATGCCCGTACTTTAAGTTAGCTGCCCTAGTCTAGTTGGGGAAAACAAAAAGAGACATTGCCCTTCAGTGTACTGTGTTTGATGGAGATGAGCACAGAGGATTACCGGACACCTAGAGAAGGTGACCCTGGAGCAGGTGAAGCCTGCACTTTCTCTTGAAGGACAAAAGGGTGTTCCACAAAGTAAACAAGATGGAAAAAGTGTTTAGGCTGAGGGCATGCAGTAGTTTAGCACCTTTTTTTTTTCATGATAATGAGGAGCTCAGCTATAGTTACTAAAGTTTACACATTTGGAAGAATGAGCTGATGTGTTAACTATCAGTTTCTTAAAATTAATCTACCTTACATTTAATATAATATGGAATAATATCATCAACAGGAATGTGACATCATATTATTCAAGTGTTTGGCTTTCATCATTCCAAAATGTAAATTTTCAGAATTAAAAATAGAAAAAACAAGTTTGACACTCAATGATTTTTAATGTTGTAGGCTATTTTTACTATTGTAGCATGAAGAAATGAGTGATTTTTGGTATATTAGATATTTTTTCTCCATATTCACTGCTATACATTAGTTCTTCCGCTTCCTAACTTCCAGAAGTATTATTAAATATGGGTAGAATGGAAAGTAAATTTCAGTTTTTCCAGGAGTATTTTGTATAGTCATGTGACTTGGTCATTGAATTTATTCCCTATTTTTAAAAATGTGTCCATTATTCAGAGGGTTGATTTTCTTTCTGTTTAATGCTTTCGCAACCCAGGACAACAGTTAGCAGCCATCACTGCCTGGGATTCCTCAGCCACCAACCTTACAGCTCATATTACTCTAGTAACCCCATTTGGTGGGTAATAGGCTGTTCTTACTCTTCTTGTGTAGCTTTTATTTAAGAAATAATTTATAAAAGTGTGCTCCATGTGCATGTTGCTTTTGCTTTGTGTTACATGAATTTTGGTCACTTGCATTTTTATAAATTATGAGGTTTGTTACTAAAAATTCATGAAGTTCGTGAAGCTGAATTTAAGTTCACAATTCAGTAGAAGATAGTGAGGTGAACCTAACTTTTGAAAGTTGACGTGTGCCCTAAAATTTTGAAAGTAAGAGTGATTAATCAACACATCTACAACATTGTGGAGAGAAGACGATTGTCTATATTTCTGTCTTTAAGTAGGTCAGCTTTCACTCAAAGTGAAGTTGAAAGACTTGTTACTATAAAGTGCTTTGCTTTATGTCTATACTTTTGATTATTTTGCACTGAAGTAGACTTTCTAGTTAGTATTCTGGTTGCATTGAATTTTATTGACCTCTGAAAGAAAATAGAAACTTACCACAGAAGACTACAACTCACAGAGAAATTATTATCAACTACCCAAATCTTTCTGAAGTTCTTGTAAGATCTATAGGATGAATTATTTTAGGAAAAAGTATTAGGTAGGGGAAAACACCCCCAAATAATTAGATTCTGTATTAATTTAGAATGTTTCCAGTAAGCAGAAAGGAAACTTGTATTCAAACATAGAGGAATCGCTCCTCTATCTTTGGGAAGAGGTTAATACATTTCAGGAAAACAATGTGTTTTCAAAAACGGATTCTGGTTTTTCAATAGTTACCTAATTAATTATTAATGTACATTACTTTATATGGCTATCAGATTTCTATATGAAATTTTCTAATGCTTTTGAGTTATTAGTATGGGAGACCTGTGGCAGTTAAATCATTTTATAGGAGAAATAATTGAAAGTGTCTTGAACAGATAAGAAATAAGGTAGGTAATGCTTTTCTTGTCACCCCAAGTCTTAAATTGATGGGGACATGTTTGCTGTTCTGCAGGTGTGGTCATCTGTATGTCACTCCCTGTCAGGTGAACATGGGTCATTGTTTCTGATGATCAGTTTTAAAGGAGAATATGTATTAGTCATCAATAGAGTAACTGGGAAGATACAGGGGTTTTTTTCTTACACATATTTCCACCATTCCTTTTTTGTGTGTGCATGTGCAGATGTTCTACATTAATAAAAACATTTTTGTATTTAGTGTGCCATTTTCTTCATTTTATCTTTTTCTCTAAATTGGCAAATTGAACTTCTTTTATTAGCAACTCGGAGCAGAAGCCGCACCAATGTGCTAATGGACTTGCATATGGACCATGAAGGATCATCTCAAGAAACCATCCAGGAGGTGCAGCCTGAGGAAGTGCTGGTCATTTCCTTAGGGACCGGTTCCCAGCTTACTCCAGGGATGATGTCAGAAAATGAGGTATGAGTGTATTGTTCCATTTCACTTATAGCCACCAGTGTTTAGAAATGTGGATTCTATTCTTCTAATTAATGGCCCCTTGCTTCCATCAATCAGTATGCGTTAAATGAATATTTTTCATTATCATCAGTGGGCATACCATGACGCACCATCTAGTGCTAAACTTCCTGTGCATAGTGCTGGAGGCCCTGCGCGTTGGTACATTTATGTCACTGTAGTCGGTGACCAGGCCACACCTAAAGGAATTTTCCTGATAGTAGAAGAGCCAGGGAGCCAGGAAATTGTGGTGTGGAAATCGAAGAGACTTTTCCAGTGACTTGTAGGAAGTGATTTATGTTTATTTTCTATCTAATGATATTCCAGTGGTATTCCTGCTTTAAAGAGCCAAACATTCTTTGGCTAGTTAGGAAGAAATGGAAGAGATAACTGTGGGAAAAAAACTAAAAGTGTAAAATATTTTGAAGAAATGGGATTGGGGGTATGGGAATCATTTTTAAGATGTTTGTAAACAAGAGCTTGGGACAGGGGCAAAGGGAAAGAAGAAATCTTGCCTCTCTAAAGGTAGAAGCCCCTCCTCACATATTGCCATGTATTACATTCAAAAGTGAGTGCTTACTATTCAAGAAAACTAGTCCTGGCCTGGGAATGAGGGACCAGTTACAGGGTTGTTAAAGTGATGGTGGTCGTTGGCTATGTTTGGAATTGTGACATCACTCATAGGAAAGAGAACTGTCAAAGCCCCAAACTCTGTCCCTACACACACACACACACACACACACACAAGAATGAGCTACAAAAACTGTCAGGATCAACGTTTTAGGAAGCCTGGAATGTAATAAAAAACATAACAACCACGGGAATTTGCTTAATAAGGAAAAAACCAAACAGCTGAATGTCACTCAGCGAATTCTGTGCACTTACCTTACTATGTGACTTTTCCCCAACCCTCAGTTTAGTGGCAGCCTTGAAGACCGCAGTTTGTATTCCCACGCAGGGAAGTGATCCCTTCTTTTAGCTAATTCATACCCCTCTCTGGGCCTGTTCAGACTCTGGCACCGTAGAGTGATGGAAGGGCAGAGGTTCAGTTCGTCTCACGGACTCTTACACTTTTCTTCTAGCGGTACTTCAAGCTTGGTCAGAACCTGGTAGATTGGTTTTAAATAAAAAACAATTTAAGGTTAAAAATAACTTAAATATGCATTTGCTGTAGTTTGTTTTCTTTCAGTTGTGACAAACCAATGGCATTTTATTTTTTCAGGTCCTAAACATGCAACTTTCGGATGGAGGACAAGGAGATGTCCCTGTCGATGAAAACAAACTCCACGGTAAACCTGATAAAACCTTGCGCTTTTCCCTCTGCAGTGATAATCTGGAAGGAATATCTGAAGGTGAAGGGTTACTTCATTCAAGGAGTTGTGTGATTCAAGTAATGTTTTGTTTTGTGTTCTTTAAAGGAGCCTTATAAATTATAATTATACCATCTGTGCCCCTGACTGAGGAGGCTAATGAAGTTTTCCTCTAATGATCTTGAACAGTTGGCTATAAGATTCTTTCTTGAATAAAATTAAGATTGCAAGAAAAAAAATGTTAGAAAAAGATTGCTAGAGATCTATGGTCATAAAAAATGGAGAAGGTCTGAGTCTTCACTGAGACTTGAATAATACCAAGTTTTGTTTCTCTGACGCTGATACATACCAAAGCGAGTAGAGCTCCTTTAGAGGGATGCGATGCATGTCTGAATGGAAAGAATGGACTCACTAGTGTTTCAGGATGCTGTGTGTACTTCTAACGTTCTGCATATTCACACACTCACACCTTTTATGAAGCAGAAGATAAAATGAAAATAGGAATAAAAAAGAAATTTAAAGGCAAGATTAGGAAGTAAGACTATGTCATTCCATATGCTAGGATCAACTTTTTGTTTTTTTGTTAATCTTCACCTGAGGACATTTTTCCACCCATTGATTCTTAGAGAGAGTGGAAGGGAGAGGGAGAGACACAGAGAGAAGCATCCATTGGTTGCCTCCTGCATGCACCCCGCCCGGGGCCCGGGGATCGAGCCTGGATCAAGCCTGCAGCCGAGGTGGTGCCCCTGACTGGAATCAAATCCGAGATCCTTCAGTCTGGGGGCCAACGCTCTAACCACTGAGAAAACCGGCCAGGGCAAGAGCAACTTTTTTAATGAATAAGTTCAACTTTACTAACATTTTAAAAGAAGCATAAAATATAGTAACTTTTTCTTTCCTCTAATTTTTCAAAGCATAAGTAACAGTTTCATTCTAGAAAATGCTGAAAAGAAATGGAATCATTGTAATCTCATCATTCTGTTAATAACAGTTAACATTTTGGTTCATTTGTAGCAAGATTAAGATTGTGCTGTTTTGTAACCTTTTTTTGTTTAACAATATAACAGTAACATTTCCCTTGATGATTTAACATTCTTAAATAACGTGGTGTTTAATGACTGTTTTCTTTCATAGTTTATTTAAACATTATTCTATGATTAAAGATGTAGATTGCTTCTGCTTTCCACTTATAAGAAGCCCTGAAACAAGCAACCTTAGATGAGTTTTTGAACTGTTCCTTAGGATAATTCTCTAGAGGCAGAATTACTGGCCTAAAGGGCATATATATATTTTTAAGGTATAAATGCACTACTAAAAGCACTTTAGTCTTTATCTTTAGTGCCTTATCAAGGCACGAAAAATTGCATTTCCACTTACAGTAGAAACATTTCTCTAGGTCCTTCCAATCGCTCCAATTCAGTGTCCTCTCTTGACCTGGAAGGAGAGTCTGTGTCGGAACTGGGAGCAGGACCTTCAGGGAGCAATGGGGCGGACGCTCTGCAGCTACTGGAGCATGAGCAAGGTAAGCTGGAGTGGAACATCGCTGCTCAAGCGGCAAGACCTCTCCTGATTGCAAGGTGAATGATGTGCTGCCATGTAAGTTGGCTGTTGCAGTAAGAATACATTTGATTATATAATGAGCATTAAACTTGCACTGACTCATAGTTCCTTCAGTTCTTAAAGATATGGTTAGTTGGTAAGTGAATTCTTTAGACTTAAATTACATAGAATAACCAAAATGAATTGCTTGAATTCTGTAATATTAAAATTTTCAGAGATATAAAACCTGAGGGCTCAAGGTATCTGGAATAGGGAGAGAATGGTACACAAATGATTAGAAGTATCATAAGAGTGCTATGGCAGTTCTGAGTGCGAGACACAGTGGTTGAAAGTGTAGGAAAAGCTTATTGGAAGAAAATATTAGCCTTAAAGCCTGGCTGGCATTGCACAGGCACAAACTGGAGATCAGGCATTCTAGGTGAAGGCATAGTATAAGCAAGCCAGGGAGGTGGCAAACCAAGTCCTTATTCAGGAACTCCCAAGGAGGGGACTGGTATGAGGTAAGGATTGAACAACAGCTGGGTCCCTGTTGTGCTTTAGGGAGATTAATTTGAAAAGGGCCTTTGGATTTATTTAAAGATCCCTGGTGTCCTTCCGGGGAGTGTGGAGGGCACATGCCCTCAACTGGGTTTGAGACTGATTCTTAGACTTCAGTATGTATAAAAATTACCTGGGGAGTTTTTTAAAAAGCCATTTTCCATGTCTCATTTCTAGAAATCCTGATTCAGTCCATTTTAGAGAGGAAAAGAGCATTACCAGTTGGGGTATGTGTGGCTTGAATAAAAGCAATGGTATATTTTACTGGTAATTTGTCATTGTATCAATTAGGATTAAATTTTCTACAAATAACAGAGGAAGAAAACCAAAATAATATTAGTTTACAACAGAAAGTTTTGAAAGACTGTCACTTGCTTAACAGGCCCTCTAGGTCATTCGGATATAGGGGCTTGGCAGCGTACATGTTGTGAACACTAGATTTAAGACATGAATTGTAGACTGCTTCTAATTAGTCAAGGGAAGAGAGAAAACTAGTCTAATGAAAAATATTTTTTTTTAGTATAGGTTTATCAGGAATTATTGCCACAATGTTATGTAGCATACCACCTCAAAATTTAGTGACTTAAAACAATAAACATTTATTTTTCTGTCAAGTCAATGGGTCAGCTGGGGGGTGGTTCTGCTTTGGACTGGGCTCACTCATGCATCTGCAGTCACCAGTGGCGAGTAGGGAGCTCTGCCAATCTGCGCTGGGGGTCAGGGGGAGCTGGCTGGTCTAGTCTGACCTTTGCATTGCTCCAGTGTGGCCTCTCATCCTCCAGCTGGTAGCTTAAGTGTGTTCTCATGAGAGAAGCAGGGTGAGAGAGAGAGCAGAAGTTTATGATGTTGCTTGAGGCCTAGCCTCACCACTGATGACACATTTCCTCCAGACCCTTTTGACCAATGCAAGTAGCAAGGCCTCTGCAGATTCAGAGAGAGGGGAATATATCCCGATTCTTAATGAAAGTCACATTACAGAGGTTGAGGATACAATAGTATCGATGGCCCCAGTTAATCTACCAGAGGGGGAATACATATGCTGGGCTCAGTTCACAGAGGGAAAGCCTACATGTGTGGGGGAATAATTCAGTGTTTTTTGGTACTATGTACCCCATGTTAATTATAAAATATGTAAAATGAAGTTCGAAGACATAAAGTTCTTCAAATTTGATTAAGAAATCATAGCTGTGCTACCGTTTTTTAAGTGCTTACTTTTGTTTCTGATAGCCACCACACAGGATAATCTTGACGATAAGCTGAGGAAGTTTGAAATCCGTGACATGATGGGACTGACGGATGACAGGGACATATCAGAAACAGTGAGTGAGACCTGGAGCACAGATGTCTTGGGAAGTGATTTTGACCCTAACATTGACGAAGATCGTTTGCAAGAAATTGCAGGTAATTGTTATTGAATGTCTCTGGAATACGGCTGTTTAGTTATTCACGTCCGCCACCCTTCATGGGAGGGAACTTCAGTGCTCTGACAAACGTGGTGTGTGTGTTAGCCCTAACTGGGAAACTGAGACAGCTGCATATAGCCAGGCATTCGTGTATTTTTTCTTTACTTAAATATAGGTATGTTTTTTTTTTCTGTCTACATTTAACTTCACCCCCAACCCCCAAAAGAGAAAAACCAGTCTTTTGAATTAGCTTCTCGTCTAGTCTTGTTTGTAGGGCATAGTATATGTCCTTAGTCTATAATTAGGACGTTCTTTAGAGACTAAACGCCTACCTTAAAGTGAAAATTTGGACAGATTATAGCCATAAAATCTTTCGGAATAATATGATACTAGAGTCTAAAAATTGAGTTTACTTCTGGAAGGATTAATACAGTTCCAAAAAGTAACTAGTTTTTTTTAAGTATATTTTTATTGATTTCAGAGAAGGGAGAGAGAGAGATAGAAACATCAATGATGAGAATCATTGATCGGCTGCCTCCTGTACGCCCCCCACTGGGGATTGAGCCCACAACCTGGGCATGTGTGCCCTTGACCCGAATCGAACCTGGTACCCTTTAGTCCGCAGGCTGACACTCTATCCACTGAGCCAAACTGGCGAGGGCGGAAAAGTAACTAGTTTTGTCTTTTTTTACATCAAGTTTATTGGTGTGCAGTTTACAAACATTAAAATTCACCCTTCTGTGAGTTCTGAAAGATTCATACGGTCTTGTCACCACTTTCTTCATTTTTTTTTTTAATATATTTTATTGATTTTCACAGGGAGGAAGGGAGAGGGACAGAGAGCTAGAAACGTCGATGAGAGAGAAACATCGACCAGCTGCCTCCTGCACACCCCCCACTGGGGATGTGCCCGCAACCGAGGCACACGCCCCTGACCGGAATCAAACCCGGGACCCTCCAGTCTGCAGGCCGACGCTCCATCCACTGAGCCAAACCGGTTTCGGCTACTTTCTTCATTTTTTAAAAAATCATTTCAAACAAGTACAAGAGAGAATAGTGTTATAAACTTTGTGTACCCATCACTCAGCTCCGACAGTTACTCATACACATGGCTAGTTTGTTTCATCTCTTCTCCCACCCACTGCCCTTTATCCCCTCCCCCATTATGTTCAAACATTATATTTATAATTATAATTATGTCATGGGGGTAGGGGCATGGTGGAGGGGGTTAATGGGGGGGAAAGGGGACATTTATAACACTTTCAACAATAAAAATAAATTTTTAAAAATTATCTGCCAGCCAGGGCAGAACTTGAGTATTTTTAACACAGGTGTACAGTAATGTTTAATCCTGTATGTATTTTTAAGTAGTGTAAATAGATTTCTTAATTGGTTTCTATATTACGTTGTTCCAGATGCTAAGTATTTAGTATTTTTTTCTGGCAGTAAGCTGTATTTCAGCAATAAGCTGTATTTGCAGTTAAACAGGTACTATAGAGGTAGTGTGTTTTCCTGCAAATACATTTTATTGCTCTGAATATGTGGCTAATGTGCCAGAAGAGAACATACTTCGGCCAGTGTAACTTGATGTGGTTAAATGTCTCTGAGTGGTTTTAATCCTTGTAGGACTATAAATTTGAGAGAGCTATTAGGAACACACATAAAATCTGCTGAAAAACCAAGGTGAAAGCTAGTTGAAATGACTTGATTCAACAATGTGTTTTCTCTACGGAGAGTTCAAGGTGCACAGGAGGCAAAGGATGAAAAAGAGCTCGAGTCACTGTGACCACAGTGGGAAATGTGCGTTTTTAGTGGTGTTATTGATTGAAATTGCTCTTACCTTGGCTCCTTTCTTGTGGCTAGAGTAGAGAGGTTTTGTGAGGGTTAGTGTTTGGCTTTTCTCCGTTATCATTGCTCTCCATCAGGACCTTTGTTAACCCTTTGCTCCCCACTGGTTATACAGGTGCAGCAGCAGAGAACATGTTAGGCAGTTTACTGTGCCTGCCAGGGTCAGGGTCAGTGCTTCTTGACCCCTGCACTGGTTCTACCATATCAGAGACAACAAGCGAAGCTTGGAGTGTAGAGGTTTTGCCAAGTGACTCAGGTTAGTATGCTGTCATTTGCATTTTGATTTGCACAGACGTTTTAAATGTAAGGTATTCTAATTTCTGTATTATGGACATTTTGTCAGATTTACATTTGACAAGTATGAGGCAATGCAATTGCTAAGAATTTCACATGGGAAATTAGTATAAGGCATTTTCTTTCATCAAGAAAAAATGCAGTTTTGAATGGCCTGGGCTAAGATGGCAGGTGCTTTCTGACTGTTCAGTTCTTTTGGAAGCAACTGTTAGTAACTCATCAGAGTTCTGTGTGGATTGAGTCCAGCCTCTCCCATGAACTCAACACAAAATAGGAACCCTGAGTGGTTGGATACCTGGTAAGCATGTTTAGATTTACATGGGGAGAACTTGACCCTTTAAAAGATATCGAATGTATTTTTGAAATGTGCTGAAATTCAGACTCTGGAGTACTGCAAATTATTTTGTGCAGAATTATTATAAATGTATATGAAGTGTTTTGTACTTCGTTTTTTCTTATGTATTGCATTTCTACTCCCCCCCCCCCGATTATGAAGATAAATCTTTGCCTTCAACTAAATGTCAACTACCAGAATGCAAATATAAATAACTATGTCTGAATTACATTCTGTCTGATCTGCTTGGCTCAAGAATAATAAAGTGATCCTATATGTGTTGAATAACGTTAACATACTCAGACATGCTAACCTTACATAAGGATGTAGTGAGGATTGGCTCACTACCTGTTGAGCATCCATAGGAGTTGTTTTTTAGAAAGTGGTTGATTTAATGCTAGGTTATTTCATATTCTCTTGTTTAGTTGACTTGCTAACCAAGAACACATACTATGAGATTAGTGACCTGGAAGAAGTTTTCATTTTTGCACAACTAACTGGCCTAGATTGGGGCTGAAAATAACAACCTTGACTTTCTTAACACTTGATCTACTAACTTTGCTAACTGGCCCAGACTTAGAAATCTATTTACACTGGTTTCATTCATGCCCTGGTAGCTTTCATCATCTGGGTCACAAGCTAAAACTGGCATGCTAACAATCACTAATGTGACACCTCACGTCTTCTGTTTAGAGGCCCCAGATCTAAAGCAGGAGGAGCGTCTGCAGGAATTGGAGAGCTGTTCGGGACTGGGTAGCACATCTGATGATACGGATGTCAGGGAGGTCAGTTCCCGCCCCAGCACACCAGGCCTCAGTGTTGTGTCGGGTATGTCTGTCTTGTTTTAAGGAATAAGGATCTCAAGGTGTGTTCCCACATCTCCATTTACAAAGTTGATAGCAAAGAAATAGGTTTTATTTAAGAGCTGAGTAATTTTTAGGAAACAAAATTATTTTTATGGGCCCTTAAATCTGAGAATTTAATGTGTAGCTTTATAGAGCCTGTTGAAGTAACTGGCAAACAGTCTGGATGTGTCCCCTCTACTGCTCTGTCTGTTCTTGGTAGCTCCGTTACTGTGTTTAGATAGCACATGGTAATTCTGGTTATGTTGCCAAGTCCAGGCAAATGTATTTAAGCAATAACTCACATGTTTAGAAGTAGGGCAGAAAAATTTGAGAATATTTATATTTCTCCAAATCTCATATACTTTTTGTGTGGTTATTTTATTCTTCTTGCTGTTTATTTTTTGCTTTCTTTTTTAAAGGCATAAGTGCAACCTCTGAGGATATTCCCAATAAGATTGAAGACCTGAGATCTGAGTGCAGCTCTGACTTTGGGGGTAAAGATTCTGTCACTAGTCCAGACATGGATGAAGTAACTCATGGTAAGAAGGGAAAATGAGATGACTTTTTAAACAGTCACATTCATGGTGAAACTGGCAATCTCACGCATTGCTGGTGATGATATCAATTGTTATAACACTTTGGGGCATAATTTGGCAATACGTATGTAAGGCCTTAAAAGTTCACATACCAGATTTGGTCCACGTTAGGAATCAGTCATAAGGAAATAGTTCCATGTATGGAGAATGTCTTATGCACAGAGGTGTTCTTCATAACATTAATATTTGCAAATAATTTAGAAATAACCTAATCATTAAAAACCAGAATGGCTAAATGAATTTTGATATAACCACTTATTAGAATTTATGTAGTTATTTTTACATTGGGGATCGAGCCCGAAACCCAGGCATGTACCCTGACTGGGAATCGAATCGTGACCTCCTGGTTTATAGGTCAATGCTCAACCACTGACCCATCCAGCCAGGAAGTAGTATTCATATTAATATGAGTTATTTAATAAATTGTCATATGCTGAGAGCAGTATTAGAATTTCAAATTTTCCAACTTTTTATTTCCTACTCCTTCTGTAGGTAGTGTTGCCCCTCTTTGTATAGGCAGAAGCTGAGGCTCAGGGAAGTTGTGACATTCTGAAAATTTTGAAGATTTACATCTGCCTCTGTGATCTTTGCATTAACTATGATATAATTTGGCTATCAAAAGTAGCAGGCAGATAGATGATAGACCACTTAAATGTAATTAAAACCCATATATGTAGAAAAAACATAAAATGAATTTGGAGTAATCAGAATTTGATCTTTATTAGATTCTTCTTTTTTCCTTATATGCCACTCAAGCTCTAATTGATGAAAAAAGTTTGAAGAGTGTGGAAAATGTCAAAACCATTTTCACTGTTGAAACTCTCATTGAGTCCTGAGTTCTGACTCGGTCTCACTGTTTTGTCTGTTTTAGGCGCCCACCACCTGACCTCTCCCCCTTCTCAATCAGAGTCTCTGCTCGCCATGTTTGACCCACTGTCTTCACATGAAGGTAAACTAGTCAAGTGAACTTTTAAAAAATTGAGATGTAATTGACATATAGTATTATATTCGTTTCAAGGGTACAACATAATGATTCAATATTTGTAAATATTGTGAAATGATCATCAAGTGAGCTTTTTGACTCTTGTCTTATCAGAGTCAGAAGTAGGCAACCAAAGCCCATTGTTAATAATGCCTTGGTTAGATCAGTTGTGTTTCAGTTGCAAACTTTTCCCCCTGTGTTCCAGGGGCTTCTGCTGTGGTAAGGCCAAAAGTTCACTATGCCAGGCCTTCGCATCCACCACCAGATCCTCCGATCCTGGAAGGAGCTGTGGGAGGAAATGAGGCCAGGCTGCCAAATTTTGGTTCCCATGGTTTAACTCCAGCCGAAATGGAGGCATTCAAGCAGCGGCATTCTTACCCCGAGAGATTAGTTCGCAGCAGGAGCTCTGACATAGTATCTTCCGTCCGGAGACCCATGAGTGACCCCAGCTGGAACCGCCGCCCAGGGAATGAAGAGCGAGAGCTCCCTCCAGCTGCAGCCATTGGTGCTACCTCTTTGGTGGCTGCACCTCATTCGTCATCTTCATCCCCGAGTAAGGACTCCTCACGAGGAGAGGTATGGGACACAGGCCACGGAGAATTTGCTGATGTGGTCAGCTTTAATGTCTGTCTGCCTAATTCTCTTAATATCTGAAGTTAACATGGATTATATACATCTAGGGTTAAGAATGGACAGTAGTCATCATTAACACTTTAAGCGCCCAGCCTGTTTTGTCTTCCGGACGGAAAGTATAGTGTCAGTCACCGGTGACTGACTGGGCGCTTAACGTGTTAAAGATGATTTGTCAAGTATATCCACAACCTTATCCATAGGAAACCTCTAGTACTTTGTTTTTGTAGTGTTGTATCTTGCATTTTTATGATACTTCTAACTTTTTCCAAATAATTTTATATCAAATTTAATTTAAACCTCTAATTTCTTTCTGAGATGGTTAGCTATTATTTTTTTCAATGAGGCATTATTTTTTATTTTGTTCTTCATCAAAGTTTTAATTTACTTACTTATTCATTATATTGATGGTCCCATGGTTCTCTGTTTTAGTCAGTGGGTTTGTTACTGTCATTATTTTTGTCCCCGATTTGTTCAGTGGGAGCCCCTTCAAGCTGTCAGAGGTTCTTTTGATATGCTGCCATCATTCTTTGAGTATTTCTTTCCTTTTGGCACAAAATGTTATAAGCTTTTATTGTACTGTGTCTGTCCTAGTCCTGGATCAGCCGTTTCTCCAAGGAACCCTTGTTCCTTTTAGTAGAAAATGGTTTTTAGAAACGGAGATCTGGATACTAGGTGTGCTCTTTGCTGTAGGAGTGTTGCTACTCCCAGGACCTCATAGTAGACAAAGCCATGGGGAGAGAGTGTGTGTGAATATACATGTGCATACACACATTCACATGTGTATTTATTTTTATATGTATCTTTCCCTTTATATGTAGAGAACTATGAACGTACACCTATATATTTCATTCTTTTCTAAAAATAATAGTTTATTTCATCTTTCTCCCTTCCCATATTTGTAACTCCCTTCTGCAATAGAAACCCGTTTTCATTATTCTTCATGCATATACTTACTTGATCAATCCTCATGTATGTAGTCAATATCCCATCCCCACTGCTAAACCGTCGCCCACGGATGCCCTCATCTGTCTCCTTGGGTTCTGACACCTCATCTACAAGGATGCCCTTAGAGAAAATATTTTTAGTTCCAGTTTTGTAGGTGAAGAAACAGATATTAAATGATTTGTTTAAGGTACATGATTGACTACTGATACGTGGTCTTAATGATAACTGAACATAACTGATGATCAAAACATGAACTTTGAAGTTGGTCAGAATCTAGGCTTGAGTCCCAGCTGTGCCACACACAGGCTGTATAACTTTGGAGAAGATGAGTAATAACCTTTTTTAGCCTCATATTTCTCATCTACAGAAAGGACTTAATAATAGTATTTATATCCTAAGGCTACTGTGAGGTTTAAATGAGATAACATATATCCTTACACTCAGTGTTTGGCACACAGTACAGACTGGGTTTTATTACTTAACTAGAGGCCCGGTGCACGAAATTCATGCATTTACAGGGGTCCCTCAGCCCGGCCTGTGCCCTCTCACAGTCCAGGAGCCCTGGGGGATGTCCAACTGCTGGCTTAGGCAGTCAGACATCTTTAGCGCTGCTACAGAGGCAGGAGAGGCTTCTGCCACTGCTGCTGCGCTTGCCAGCCATGAGCCCAGCTCAGGGCTTCTGGCTGAGCGGCACTCCCCCTGTGGGAGCGCACTGACCACCAGGGGGCAGCTCCTGCATTGAGCGTCTGCCCCCTGGTGGTCAGTGTGCGTCATAGTGACTGGTTGTTCCACTGTTTGGTCGATTTGCATATTAGCCTTTTATTATATAGGATACTACTGCTACCATCTCTATTACCCTTCTAGACTTGATTTGCATTGCACTTACTCCTAAGACTGTATTAAGTGCCTACTCTGTGCTAGGCTCCATTATAGGCTCTGAGTTGACTCACTGATGAGATAGTGCCTGCCCTCAAGCAGATCCTAGTCTGGTTTAAAGGTATACTTCCATGTTCCCGAAGCTTCCTCTACAGCAATAAGAACAGTTTTGCTTTTAAGACAAACCTGAGGGGTATTTGTATTTCATAGACTAACTGAAATCCTTTTCGTAGTAATTTGCCTGCTGCCCAACTCCAAATAAATCATCAAACTTTTCCTACAGACTGAAGAACGCAAAGATAGCGATGATGAGAAATCAGACAGGAACAGACCTTGGTGGAGAAAGCGTTTTGTTTCTGCCATGCCTAAAGGTAATTTTATAAAATATTAGAATGCCATATTAGCAACCAGAAGCAAAGCCCCGAAATCTCTCTCCGAGCCCGCATCTCAGCTCTTCTCTCCCTAAGGTTTGCTGGGCTTGTTTCCAGCTGTTTTTGCGCAGGTGGATGCTAAGGCAGAGCTTTAGCTTATTCTTTGCAGGAAGTGGTAGTGGTTTCATAAATGGAAGTCATGCAAGCGGTTGTTTAAATATCATGTACCCTGATGTTAGACATGTAGGACTTTTGACATATGTATTGCCAGTAATTATTGCAGGAAAAAAGGGATGCTATCAGTAATTAAACTGAAAATTTGAAATTCATCCTTTACATTCCTGGAATAAATTTAAGTTTTTAATGTTTATGTGCTTTGAGATTGTTTATACCCTGAACATTAGTGTTTATTTTGGAAGGCAGTTGTATAAAATTGTTTGCTTCTTTTGTGAATAGCCTGGCATCATACTAGTAGACATTGAGATTTGAGTTTGCAAAAGTATCTCTTCCTGAAAGGAGAGATCATCCAGGATTGGAGTTAGGGACTTCTTCTGAAGGCCTCTTCTCAGCCCTGCGGCGCTCGGGTGCTGCACCGCCTTCGCCGTACTCCAGCCACTTGAGGACGAGGAGAGCATGGCTCAGAGTTTTGAATGTGTTGTTTCTGAGCGGAGGTTAAGAGGCAGTGGTTTTGATTTAGTCCCAATAGATTCCCGTTAAATCATTCTTCCTGTGGCCAATGACTCTGAACGCTTCTTTAAGAATCTTCAATGCTATTTTAAGAACGATTATCAATTGACACTTGGGATTTCTTAGCTTTTAAACTTTTCACCTTCCTTTCACTTAGAAATGTTGGCACACCAGTTAACTCCAGAATGACTGCTGTCTGCCGAGTAGTGCAGTATGTTGTATGTCACACTACTGACTTTATTTAATTTCCAGCTCCCATACCATTTAGAAAGAAAGAAAAACAAGAAAAAGACAAAGATGATCTGGGGCCTGACAGATTCTCAACACTCACAGGTTTGTAGACCCATGGACTTCCTGGCTCCTTCATTCCCAGAGCACATATTTCATAACACTTTTTCTTGGGTGCCATAAGCGTTGCCTTTTTAGAAGAGTGTGTCTGTGTGTGTACAGTGGGGAGTATGTTCTTCATAGCTCTGTGGTTTCCAGTTGGCGGCCACAGTGAATCTGTGTGCTCTTCCTGTAGACCGCCATCACCATCATCATCCTCATTATCATAACCTCCATTTCTGGTGAGGCCCCTGGTCCTGGGCCTCTAGACACACCCTACAATTCGACATCTTAGTGGGATGATGCCACGTAGTGCCTTTTAGGAAAGTGTGGTGATGGTTTTAGCTCTGTGCATGCCATATCTTTGGATCATTGATTGAATAATTTTCGCTAACGTTGATCATGGAACTCTAAATTTATTTTTATCTGTAGCTCTTGATTATTCAGGATCATAGTGAAATTCTGTTTTACCTAATCATTTCCTTTTTTCATAATAAGGTGTTTGTTCAAACAATATAATAAATTTATAAACTTTACCAATTTTTACAGCTTGAATCAGTTTACCATTGCTCTCTAACCCAAGGAAAATACAACTAGGGGTTGGGTTCTTACCTTATTCAGCATTTGTATTTTTACAGCTTGTTCTTGGCACATTATGATTGAGCACCATGAAAGGAAAGAGTGTGAAAAGTAGTGTTAAGGACTCAGCCTTGAATTTGATAGCTGTGTACTGTAAATTATATACAGGGAAATTCATTTCTCACCTCTTTTTTTCTTATCTTGATTTGACATTACATTCTAAGTTAAAATGAAGAGTTTTATTTAGAAATGGGATAGGTTTCAAAAGAACATCCTCCTCAAAGCTCAGCATAGTACAGGTAGAATCCCATTGTAATGCATGATATTCTAATGTCTAGTTCTGTTAAATTTAGATGTAATTCCTTGGCCTAGCACACATCCCTGCTTTGATGCATGACTTTCCTGGATAAAGGGTTTTGAACAGCAGGCCCTGTGCTTCCAGGCCACCGTCCCTGCTGAGAGCAGTCAAGCCCCTCTTATTCAGTCAGCCAATACTTGTTGAACATCTGACTCATGCTGGACACTGTGCTAAGTGGCGTGGGTAGTAAGTCAATTCACACATGACCCCTGTTCTTCAGGAACCTACTGTCTGAGACACGTTGGAAAGGCTTCTTTTTGGCAAGATACTTGTGTTTCTTGACCATTTTCCTAGTGTTAGGACACCACCAAGTTTGCAGAGTGGAATCTCTTCATGAAATCTCGTGTTTTTACAATGTTGAATTGATAATTTTGGAGAAGTTATAAATTATTTTTTACTTGACTTTGGGCAATATATTTTTCTTGGTTCTTGGTTCTTAAACTGGAAGCTAGGTAGAGTACAATAAAATTTTAAATAAAGTATTTCATTTTCTTTCTGTTCAATTCAAGCCATTTAACTTCTCCACTGGTGCAAAAACTTCTACCCAATCCTAACTAATGACCCATTGGAAATTATTAAATCTATTTTAAAATGCTATGGAAGGAAATTTCTTAACAGTCTGCCCATAATACCACCATGCTAACTATTCTTGTGTTTTTTTTTCATGTTCTCTCCCAGTCTTTTTTGTGTGTTTGTACATGGCTTTTCATGATTTAATCAGATTATGTATGTAACTGTATTCTTTTAACACATGTTAATTCATAAACCCTCTCCCAGTTTCTACTAGACAGTGATTATTTTTAGTAGTTGTTATTGACTCTACGATAATCTATCATCTGATTTTACTGCAGTGTGAACATTCTCTTGCTTTTGGATATTTAAATTGTACCCAACTTTTACTATGAAAATAACTGCTCACAGCTTCATATATGTAGCATTTTTTGTTTGTTTTCATTATTTTCTTTGGATAAAAATTTTAAGAATGGCATTATAGAAATAAAGTCTATAAGCAACATTATGGCTTCACTATAGTTAGCCAAATTCTGTTGTCCCTTTTTCAAAAGTCTCAACAGCACTGAAAACCAATAGCAAAAAGTACTCGCCCTCCACAAAAAGATTTTGTAACAATAAAGATTTTTCAGTTTACATTTTGAAGATCAGATTATGATGCTGATCTGGCATTCAAATGTCATTATAGCAGAAAGATTACATTACTTTGGAAATCCTCTGTTTACTACAATTTTACGGAGACAGAAATAAAAATATTATTTTCATGGAAAAAATAAAGAAGAGCCTATGAGCATAAGTACTTAGCCTCTCTATACCTCGATTTCCTTTTCTGTAAAATGGGGTGATAGTAGTACCTCCCTATGGAGTAATTGTGATGATTGGTTGAGATTGCTCATATAAGGTGCTTAGCACAGTTCCTGGCATGTGGTCAGTGCTCAATAAATGGTAGCTGCTATTAACACACACATATATAAATTCTAGTGACTTTCACGTGATTTTAGACTTTTTTAAAAATGGGATTCTACCAGAATGTGGACATTTATGGTAGCCGCCTGCTTGGCCTAGATCTATCGCAGGAGTTTGCATTTCACTCTGGAACTTTCTGTGTCCCATAGATCTATAGCAGTTCTTTGCTTTGATAACTGTTCATTACCTTGACTACAGGAAAACATTGCAATGTGCTGATTTTGCCGACAGGATGGCAGTCCTGTCAGTAAACAGTGCTGTGCTGTGATTGTGATAAGCTTTTTCTCTGTGCACCCCAGGTACAATTCCAGCACTCCCCAGCAATGTCTAGGTTCTCTGGGAGTGCCTCTGACTCCATTGCATGCACAAAAGTGCTCTGTTCCAGCAGCTGCACTGTCATGGTGAGATCCAGTGAGATAGCATATGAAAATCGGAAGTTTTCAAATCTGGTGTAGAGAGAGAAATCCAGGAAGACTGGAGGAAGGCAATTTTTATTATTACTTAAAAGGCTTTAATTCTCAGTTTGAATACTTCTTTGTTCCTTCAGCATGGAGATGTCTGAGTAAATGAAGTCTGCATATAAAATTGCATTGTGGGAAGTTCTGTTAGCATGAGTTGCTAATACCAATGGTTTGAGTGTAAGCACTTTAGAAACCCATCATCCATTCAGTCCGCACTGAACTTTTTGACACTGTCATGTGGAATTCTGGCGATGATGAGAAAGTGGATTTAATTCTCCCAATTCCGTGCTTTGGCAAGGCTCTCAGACCCAGAAATGGGAGGAGTAGGCAGCTGCATGGTGCCTCTTAACACTGAGATATGTGCTCTTTTTAAGTCTTACCTCCTAATCGGCCTTTGGGATTATGCTCCTGGTGTCGTACTAACATCAGAGTTGGTACAAACCGAAGGGAGCTAATTCTCTCACTCTCCTTTCCCTGCAGATGATCCCAGCCCTAGACTCAGTGCACAAGTTCAGGCCGCTGAGGACATTCTGGACAAATACAGGAACGCCATTAAGCGAACCAGCCCCAGTGAAGGAGCAATGGGCCACTATGACAATGCAGGTGATAACCGTGGTAAAGATTTGAATAGTAACCTTTGTATCACAGTGATAAAGATGATCTGAATTAATAGTGCTACTTTTGAATTGCTGTCTGAAAAATATGATATAATTCTTAAAATAAATGCAGAGGAACCAGAAGTATATAAAGCATAACTTGTACGCTGCTTGTATGTGCACTGGGAGAAGAGACACTAAGGGGGAGTCTGGAGAGAGGTGAACTTAGCACAGCTTTTGTTTTGAAAAGTTTTTAAATAACAGAAATGTTGAAAAAGTAGTACAATGCAGGTCCACATTCCCTCTGCCCAGACTTATCAGTTGTTAACCTTTTCCCACATTTCTCTCTCTCTAGTTTTTCCTAAAGCATTTGAAATTATCTCCTAAGAATAAAGATTTTTTTCCTATACAAGCACAGTATCTTTATTACACTAAGGAACTTTTTATTCCTTTTGATTTTATATATGCATATCTTATCTAAATTGATCCGTTAAAAACATAAAAACAAGTGTGGAACCACAGATCTGTCCTGGCTGCATTTGTGAGTTCACCCCCAACTCAGTCCTAGGCAGAGGGAGAAGCCCTGGGGAGCCATGGCTGGCCAAGGGGTTTGCAGCTGTCTTCTATGGGAGGATTCCGTGTCCATAAAATGAGGGGTTATGTAAAACGATTTTTGAGACCCCTTTTAGTTCTGTGGCTCAGTGATTCCGATTATGGAGTAGTAATATTTTTTAAAAATATGTTTTTATTTATTTTTTTGAGAGAGAGGAAGGGAGAGGGAAAGAGAGAGAAACATAGATATGAGAGAGAAACATCATTTGATTACCTCCTGCACACACCCCTACAGGGGAACTGATCGAACCCAAAACTGGGGCATATGTCCTGACCAGGAATCAAACTGGCAACCTTTTGGTGCATAGGATGACAACCAACTGAGCCACACCAGCCAAGCCCAGATTGTTGTTGTTGTTATTATTATTATTATTACTATTATTATTACTACTATTACTACTAGAGGTTTGGTGTATGAATTCATGCACCAGTGGGGTCCCTCGGCCTGGCCTGTGGGATCAGGCCAAAACCGGCTCTCTGACATCCCCCGAGGGGTCCCAGATTGCTAGAGGGCGCAGGCCAAGCTGAGGGACCCCATTGGTGCACGATTGGGGCTGGGGAGGGACGTGGGAGGTTGGCCAGCTGGGGAGGGACCGCAGGAGGGCTCCAGGGCGTGTCCAGCCTGTCTCACTCAGTCCCGATCTGCTGGACCTTAGCAGCAAGCTAACTTACTGGTTGGAGCATCTGCCCCCTGGTGGTCATAGTGACTGGTCGACTGGTCGATTGTCTGCCCTCTGTGGTCAGTGCACACAATAGCGAGTGGTTGAGCGGCCTTAGCATATCACTAGTATATTATGCTTTGATTGGTTGAATAGCCGACCAGACGACCAGACACTTAGCATATTAGGCTTTTATTATATAGGATTATTATTATTAAATAAAGACTTTCATTGTTTTCAATTAGGATTGGTATAAGAAGTAAAATCATTCTCTTCTCAGAAAGTGGTCTCTTGATATATTATCATTGCTATAAATATCTTGTTGTGTAAAGCACAATGCTAATTTATCACTGAGTTGCTCAGAATAACTTCTGGTGCCAGAACATTTCAGATTAAGCTGCTTATTATCCTTTTGGGGGTGGGCTTTGTTTAGAGGTTATGGGTGACGGGGAAAGTGCACACGATTCTCCTCGAGATGAAGCACTGCAAAACATCTCCGCCGACGACCTCCCAGACTCCGCGAGCCAAGCGGCCCACCCTCAGGACTCGGCCTACTCCTACAGGTATTCCTTCTACAGGATTAAGGACTTCGGGGTTGGACTTTTCATCACCATTACAGTCACTTCAGTCATGTGATTCATTGTGTCACTTAATAAAGGCATAAAGCAGAAAGATAAGAATGAAATGGCTATTTCCTGAGAAGACTTGGCTTCCTGTGTGGATGTCCTATAGCAAAGGCTTGAGTTCAGGGATAAAGGAAAACCTCGTGTGCTCACAGGCACCACATAAGCCATTAAAATGAAACAGGTGGCAGAGCCTCTGCCCATGTAAAGCTCCCAGCCCTGTGAGAAATGCAGGGGGGATGAGGGGGGCGTGGGAGCTGGGATCAGCCATCCCATAGACCTGAGGAGCCCTCAGTTTGTCGTCCTCCTCACTCAGATGTCACAGTCACTAATACACGGCCAGTGTTGTTTCACATTTATTCCCCCCAATTAGTTTAAAGAAGACCCTAATACATCATTTTATTTATAAACATGAAGCTTTGTAATTTTTTTCCTACAGTAAAATTGGAGGGAGTGGCAGACAATTTTTATGTTTCAGCCATGACTTTACCATTATATATTTTATGAGACTGCAGAGTGGGTGAATATTACATTTGGTAGGCTTAATCTGTAAGTTACTCATTTTATAGGAAGCAAGCCAATAGGGAAAGACTCGGAGCTGCCAGGTGGGTGGACAGTGGGGATCCTGCAGGAGGAGCAGACTTGGCCTGTTCGCTGAGGGGTTTCAGTTCCTTTCTTTGGATGGCAGCTTCGGACATTCTGAGAAGCTCTGGTCCATGCCCTGCGGGGTCAGAAAGGGCCACAGCCACCAGCAGAGGAGAGCATGCTGGTGGCATCTCTTGGGGTGAACAGAGAGCTGCACTGCTGGAGGGCAACACCTTACTGCGGGGCGCTCTACCCTCGGTGGTGGCCGGCGCCGCAGTAGTTGGAAGTTGAAAGGAGCAGTTTTTGGCTCCAGCCACAGAGCAGTAAGAAAGGGCTTCCTGCCAGGTTGTGAGCTGTCTAGTGGCAGGATCAACACTTGTCGAGAGCTGTAGTAGACGCATTCTGAGTTTGAGGCGTGTCTCCCAGATACGCCTTTCTGACTCTCATAGCACATCTTGCCCAGAACACTTTTACGTCCTTGCTCCTCGGGTCACTAGAAAGCCTGTTCCTTTAAGTGAGGTGTCAGTAAGTTTAAAATCTCCTTTGATTATGACCACTTACAACATTTGATTCCTGAGATAGCATATTAATTTACATAGCAAATGTTCATAAAATGTGATCCTATCTGGAAATAGAAATTAATGAATTTTCAACTCCTTTTTTCAGAGATGCAAAAAAGAAACTGAGGCTTGCTCTTTGCTCTGCGGACTCTGTTGCTTTCCCAGTGCTAAGCCATTCAACAAGGAATGGTTTACCAGACCACACAGACCCAGAAGGTATGTTTGCTATATGACCATTTATTTTTTCTTGTATTTGAAGGTTGAACCATATGAAATTGCCAGCATTCAACTGTATTTAAGCTTTATAGCAATTCCATATGGTTTAACTTAATAGATTTATATTAGGATCAGTAACGACACTCGATTACTGCTGGTTCATTAAATGTTCAATATTTGAGAGTGGCAGTTCAGCTTAGTTCTACTGACACGTTGCTAAAGCAGAATCAACATCCCAAAGGCTGAGGGATGACATACCCCTTAGGTAAGCACGAGGATTTTCTCAGCAATAACAGAATTCTTGTTTGTTTTTGTTTTGTTTAGAGAATGAAATTGTATGCTTCTTAAAAGTTCAAATAGCCGAAGCAATTAATTTACAAGATAAGAACTTAATGGCTCAACTGCAGGAAACTATGCGTTGTGTGTGCCGCTTTGATAACAGGACTTGCAGGAAACTGCTGGCCTCTATCGCCGAGGACTACAGGTACCATGCAGCTTTCGCTCTAGACCTTGTTTCAGCAGCGAGTATTATCTTCTCGGTCCTTACATGGAAGTGCCTGGCTCTGTCCACTGGACGTAGATTCCTGAGGCACACATTTGGCTGTTTAGTCTGCAGTGTAGTGATGAATGAGCAGCTCTTACAAACAGAAGGACCCTCTTCTTCAGCATTGCACAGAGGAGCTTTAGCAGAGGCGGGGCCTGGGGGAACGAGGGCATCCTTTCCCCTTTGTCGGGGTGAGAGGGAGGACAGCTTCCCTGGACCAGGGAGGCAGGAGCAGGCCCAGGAATGTGCTCCCTTTGTCCCTGGCCAGCCCCTTGCTAACAGTTGAGGAGAAACACGTAATTTAGACGCTTAGGAAGCGAAGAGGGCTTTGAGGCTGAGGGCACGGGTGCTCTAAGATGGTGACATTTAGACTGTCTGCCAATAATTGGTGGCATGTTTAATGACCTAGTGGTATAGTAACCTGTATTTTGTTCTTATTTCAGTTTTCCCTAGCAATCAATTTCCTGTTAGGTGCGAGGCCCTACCAGTGAGTTAGGTAGCTGAGTGCTCAGCCCAGGAGATGCTGTTCTTCACAGACATGCAGCTCTGTTCTCGAGCTGGCGGCATAATTCGTCTTCCAGACTGTTGTCTGCAGCCTGACATGCTAACGTGTAAAATCAAAACCTATGAAGTAATGCTTGTTGGTTTTTTTAAAGAAAAATTAGGACTCTTAGTTTCCAAAGAGAGCGTGCACTGTATATATCTGGTGTCCTGCAAAGCATGTTTCCTTTCAGGAAAAGGGCCCCCTACATTGCTTATCTCACCCGCTGTCGACAAGGACTGCAGACCACGCAGGCTCACCTGGAAAGGCTGCTGCAGAGGGTGCTGCGGGACAAGGAGGTGGCCAATCGATACTTCACCACCGTCTGTGTGAGGTTGCTGCTTGAGAGCAAAGAAAAGAAGATCAGGGAGTTCATCCAAGGTAACTGGACACGTTAAATTGAGCATCTCTTCGGCCACAGCATTGGGAAGATTTGGACATTTTTGTTTTGCTAGTTTGTTTGAATACCTACATGTCTAAGAGCAGCAGTTCCTTAAGTTCCCAGTTATTTTATGGTCTCTTAATAAATAAATTTTATTTTTATTGGTTTGAATATCTATAGTTTATTTAAAAATGGATACAATTGGTAAAGTTTTGGATCCACACAATTTTTTCTCAATTTTTAAACCTAAGCATATAATTTTTATAACACACTCCTTATTCTTAAACTTTTATATCTTACCTTTCTCCTGACTTTAATGATTTGGCCACATATTCTCCTAAAATAAATCATGCCCAGACACTTTTGGCTTTAAGAGCACAGTATCTGCATAACTAGTGATTAAAGTTATTTCTACAATTTCCTTCTTAAAATTATTCAGATAGTGTATGTTTAAAATTATTATTTTGCATTGGAGACTTTCAGAAACTCACAGCAGCTGATGATAAAACTGCTCAGGTAGAAGATTTCCTGCAGTTCCTCTATGGCGCGATGGCCCAGGACGTCATCTGGCAAAATGCGAGCGAGGAGCAGCTTCAGGACGCTCAGCTGGCCATCGAGCGAAGCGTGATGAATCGCATTTTCAAGCTCGCTTTCTACCCCAATCAGGATGGGGACATACTCCGTGACCAGTGAGTGCTGTCGGGTAGTGCCTCTGTTGGACCACGTAGGGGGATGTCAGCTAGCCCATTCGTTAAGGAGCTATACGTAAGAGCGGAATCTAATGGAGAACTGCATGTTGTTACATTGTCCACCCGTCAGGATACAGTAGTGAAAAGAACGCTGTCCCCTGTTTTCGGGGATGTGGGGACTCGGGCTGAAGGGTACACAACATTGGGCTGGCCTTTCTGGAAGGCACTGCTGTTTGCCTGGATTTAGCATTTTTGTTTTTCCTCTTCTGCATTTTCTTTCTTTTTTTTTTTTTTTTAGAATGGATCTCTTGTCCATTTAAAAAAAATTTTTTTTAATTGATTTCAGAGAGGAAAAGAGAGGAAGAGTTAGAAACATCAAAGATGAGAAAGAATCATTGATCGGAGCTGCCTCCTACACATCCCCTACTGGGGATCGAGCCCACAACCTGGGCATGTGCCCTGACCGGGAACGGAACCGGGTCTCTTCGCTCATGGGTCTATGCTAAACCACGGAGCCACACCGGCCGGACCTCCCCTGCATTCTCTTGAGCAGGGGTCCTCAAACTACGGCCCGCGGGCCACATGCGGCCCGCCGAGGACATGTATCCGGCCCGCCAGGTGTTTTTGCCGCTGCTGCCTGTCCTGCTTAGCAGCCGACTCGTCCCAGGCCCGCAGTGCGCATGTGTGGAATGTGCGCCGCACTCTCCAACTCCCCTCCAACGGTCTGAGGGACAGTGAACTGGCCCCCTGTTTAAAAAGTTTGAGGACCCCTGCGAGTCTTGAGCATTGCTTTGCAACCCGTTTCTCCCTCAAGCCCGTTGAGGTGCCCACTGTGCTCCCTAGCTGTAGCAGTGACTGAATGCGCCAGGGACTCTCAAGGGTCCTGTAATAGCATCTCAGGGGGGTCATAGGTGGTTTTTGTAAGTTTTTATTTTTTCATGGAAGTTTTAAGATATTGCATGTATATTTGGGAGCATTCACTTTCCTCTGAATGGTTTAGGATCGTCCCAGCCTGCCTCTCACTCGTTCGTAGTCTCAGAGGCTGTTAGCCCACCCCGAGCCCCTGTCCTTAATACACCAAGTGGGACCTGTTTTCTCTCCAGAGCACCAGTCTTTGGCTTCCAGCGTGGGGTAAGGAATAGGGACATTCCAACTGTGTTGGCTGCAAAGAGCACTTTGAAGCAGGGGGTGCCTGCCTTCTCCTCCCCGGCATCTCTGCAGGTGTTACAGAGGGAGAGCTCACGTCCTCTGGAAAGAACACCAGCAGTGGGAATGCTGGTTTAATTAAACCTTCGCCTGTTTAAGCCGAATTACTCTCCCCTGTGAAATGAGAGATTGTGTGTTGAGTCCCTTCTCCATCTAAGCATCGTTGGCTTCTGGCTTTTGATCCTCTCATGACAGCCTGTTTGCTAGTTAGTGTAGCCTGGTTGCTAATTAGTGTGTCAGGCAGTTTGTGGGCTGAACGCTCCTCTCTTCCTTGAATGCTGTCTAGTCTGGGCAAGAAGGACTTCTGACTGCATCTCCTCACTCACTCAGCATTTCTGAGCAGATCCTGTTAAAAATGTGACTTTTTAACAAGACAATACCTACAGCTAAGATAGGGTCTCAACGGTAGTTGTAATCTATATCTAGAACTAAGTCTAAAACAGTTCAAATGTTTTAAAGAATCACTGTGTGCCTTACTTTCTGACATGTATTTACATATTTGTTTTGCGGGGTTTCCAGGGTTCTTCATGAACATATCCAGAGATTGTCGAAAGTGGTGACTGCCAACCACAGAGCGCTTCAGATCCCGGAGGTAACGCAGGGTTACAGCACGGGAGGCGTTGGCAATTAGATCTGCACTCTGTACCGTGTGCATGTTGCCAGTTTTTCAAGGAAACACAATATAATAAAATATGTAACACTGTTTGCGTTAGAGGAACTTCAGTCTAACTGAAGTTCTTGAAGATCCTCTGGGGATTAAAATTCCTGGCGAGGAAGGGACCTGGGTGGAGGAGAGGGCGAGCCAGGCCTCCGGGCTGCAGAAACCGCTGCTCCGGGGGATTAGTTGCACCTGAATATGACGCCAACTTACCTTTTAGTTATTGGTGATAGAGTTTTTACCTGCCATACATACAGTTCTTACAAAACAAGGAAATTTCATGTATGTGAGCTTTCTGGTTGTTTCATGAAAATCTCCACTAATGGAGCATTGATTAGCATAAAATTTTTAATTGTCTTTGATTTGTTTGAATCCTTGTATTTCTAAAACTACTGCAGCAAAGACACATTAATTTATAAATTGCTTTCTTTTAAAAGTAGCTTGTTTGTGCTTTTGGAATCAGCTGCTACAGTAGAGAAGCTCCATCCTAGCTATTTAAGAAAGATGGAAATTGTATGAATTCTAGGTTCTGTGTTACTGGATGCCATTTCCTCCACGAGAGAATATCTAAGTTTTTTTTACTTTAAAATGCAAAGCAAATTATTTAAAAATTAAGCTTCAATCTTCAGTGGAAGGTGAAGGAACTGATCTTGTTTTACCGAAGAAGGGGAAAGGCAGCACGCGCCCCCTGCCTCCTGCCCGGCGGGTGCTGTGGCGGGTGCCGTGGCGGGTGCTGTGGCGGGTGCCGTGGCGGGTGCTGTGGAGGGTGCCGTGGCGGGTGCTGTGGTCGCTGTCTGTGGTCGCGGGCAGATGAAAGACCTGCCTGCCTGTCTGTGGTCTCCCTTAGGTTTATCTTCGGGAGGCGCCGTGGCCATCTGCGCAGTCAGAGATCAGAACCATCAGCGCTTACAAGACCCCGCGGGACAAGGTGCAGTGCATCCTGAGGATGTGCTCCACCATCATGAACCTGCTGAGCCTGGCCAACGAGGACTCTGTCCCCGGGGCGGACGACTTCGTCCCTGTGCTGGTGTTTGTGCTGATAAAGGTGGGCCCTCCCCACTGGTGGTGAGACGGGTTCCTCTGGCATCGAGCACGTTGGGGCACGCGTGTCCCAGGGTGTTAGACACGTGGCTCTTCCCAGGCCTCGAGCTCTGTGTGTCCAGAAAGAAAGTGTCTAGCGTCAGGGGTTGTTCTGTCCAGAAGTCAGGGTTTTCAGGAGAAAGGGCGGGAGGATCAGATTCCTAGAAGAGCGTTTTGAAGCAGGGCCCAAAGTCCTTGGTTGGGGCTCAGTGTATAACTACGAGTGAAAGAAAAATTGTGCTTTTACATCTCCTTTCACCCTGGTTCTTCATAGTACTTGTCACATAAACTACTAAATTTGCCAATCATCTCTCTCCTCCTTTGGCCTCTTATTTTGTAATTGTACCATATTATTTCAAAAAGCCCTGCCAGCCCCAGCTAGTGTGGCTCAGTGGATAGAGCATCAGCCTGTGGACTGAAGGGTCCCGGCTTTGATTCCAGGCAAGGGCACATACCTCAGGTGCAAGCTTTATCCTTGGCCGGCATGTGGGTCAACCAAGCAATGTGTCTCTCTCACATTGATGTTTCTCTCTGTCTCTCTCCCTCTCCCACTTTCTCTAAAAATCAATGGAAAAATATCCTCAGGTGAGGATTAACAACAACCAAAAACCCTGACATATTTTGTCCTTAAAATGGAAATTTCATCATCTAAACGATAACATTGAATAGTTATTTTGAACGTTTTGGGGGAACCATGTGGTTTGGGTGCATCACTCATGTGTTCCAGTCAGCTTGCCCATCTGTTGATGTCTAAGGTATGCCTGGCACCTCTCTCACGCATTCTTAATGCGTCCAGTATTTCTGCAGCCTCAGCTCCGAGTCAGAAACCCCAGGGTCAGCGTGTGTGGCCTTCCTAACCCTCCCGTGGGCCCTGCTCTTCCCTGTTCCGCTGTGACTACCGGTGTCAGCTGGCTTTAAGGAACAGGCCTTGGCTCATTTCCTAACCGCCTCACACCCCTGGGTCCTTTCTCGCCATGTGAAGGTGGAAAGCAGGTGTCCTGTGTTACCTCTTGCAGCAGGGGGCTTGTTATCTTTTTAGTGTTTTCTTTCTCAGCTGCTTCTACCTGCACTTACCACCCAGCTATCACTCAGTTTGCCTGCAGCGTTTATTTCCCTCCGAACACTCTGGAAGCCTGGGATACTGAGTAGGTCCACTGGTGGTTCAGCCTCCTCAGGGGCCAGTGGGGCTCAGTGACCTGCAAGCAAGAAAGCTCTGGGCAGTTCAGCTCGGATTAGGACCCACTCGCCCCTGCAGTGCGCTGTTGCTGCTCACAGTGGCGAGGCTTCACAGAATAGTTCCAGAAAGGGAACTCGGGGTTGCTTTCAGAAGGACTGGTGTCTCTTTCAGAGACAAACACTTGAGAATATTAAAAGATTTTTGCAGAGCTGTACGTCTGACCAGTTGACTCTATTATTTCTCATTTCTCTAGGCAAACCCACCCTGTTTGCTGTCCACTGTCCAGTATATCAGTAGCTTCTATGCCAGCTGTCTGTCCGGAGAGGAGTCCTACTGGTGGATGCAGTTCACAGCAGCGGTGGAATTCATTAAAACTATCGATGACCGAAAGTGACCAGGACCCAGGCCAGCCAGGCAGCAGACTGTTCGGCCGGCAGACCGACCTCTGGGAAAACGTGCCAGCTGCTCTGCGGGCGGGAGCTTGTTTTGTATGATATTGTACAGCATCCAGACATTTTAAAACGATCTTTACTAAACAGGTTAATGCGCTAACAAGCAGGTTCTCTTTCCTTCCGCTCTTCCTTTCTGAATTGCATAGTGTCCTTTCTTGTCCCCGGGTAGAGAATAGTACTGCAAAAAGGGACCACGTTTTTCAGGTATTTGAAATACTAAGACCTCCTAGGAACAAAGCAGAACCTCCTAGAACATTTTTAGATCTCCGTTCCCGGATACTCATGTTTTCCTTTTATTGAACAAAAAAGAACATACACGCCTTTCAGGATGCTGTGTGACCCTCTAGGGGTCCAGTGGAGGGAATGGGCGCTGCCCTGAGGATTAAAGGTGACATCGTGGCATTATCTATAAATACACTCACCTACATTGAAAGCTAAGAAGGAAATGTAAATATAATATATATTTATATTTGATGTAATATGGACATCTTCAGATTCTAATAAACAAGGAATATTGCTGATAGTAGATTGTGATGTACCCTCTTGTGAAATGGTTTCCTTGACAAAACTTAAGCTGAGCTTAAAATCAGAAAACAAAAAATATGCAGAAATATTTATTAAAGTGTAATACAGTTTATTGAACTTCCTAGGTGTGGGGTTTGATGCCCAGGGCTGCCTTTGGTGAGAGGTATCCGTCATGAGTACGTCACCCAGACATTTCTCCCTGCACATGTCCGAGCTCAGGAGGAGAGATCTCTAACCGCCATACACTGCATCCAAAGGAGCAGTTGTGGCTAATACTTCACTGTGGTACTTCTCATCTGAAATATGAAACATAGCATAGAAACCCCCAATGGAACTCCTTACCACCCTTTCATTGCCATATATTTTTGATGATTCACATTGAATGCACAGACCAGGAATTCAATGAATGTCATTTTTTAAAACAACTAATTTGTATTGTCTGCTCTAGTGATCCAAGCTTTATTAGTGATAAGCTATTTTAATCAACCATACAATTCTTACAGAAATAATCTATTTTGGCTGGTTTCTGTGCCTTTATTCCCTCTTCTGAAGAAAAATATGTGTTTTGAGATTTTGTTTTGATTGTATATTGATAATTAATCAGGAGTTGGTTTTGGTGTCTGAGAAATTGGCCAAGGAGGCACATCAAAGCTTTAAGCACAATTCTTGTAGCTGGTCACCACCGACTGGCTTCACTTTGTACGTTTCTAATCACGTTTAGCTTCTTTTATAACAAACTCGGTCCCATACCTTGAGCTCGTTACTGACAGTGCTTCCAGGCGTTTTGGAGCCGATGGATACAGAGGTTGTCTTCTCCCTCCCTCCCAGATCTCCGAAGGAAGCTGGGTTTTCTTTATGTCTCCGCCTCTTCTCATTCATTTATTTTAAAACACCAAATAACAAGTTGCATAGGAGTGTGGGATGTGGTTTCTGCCTTTTGGGGAGAGCTCAGAATTAAACCAGTACTACAACGTGTCCTCTGGAGTGTTAGGTCGTGTGCTTCCTGGGCTGTGATGCTCAAACTTGCCCAGGAACGAGAAGTCAAATCCCATCGTAAATACTTTACAAGACAGACTGTCAAACACAATTTCTAAGACCTAGAGGGAGTCCATTTTCTTCAGCATTTGATTCAATAAATGTTAAGTCAACAGAAAACTTGGAATAGTTGAACATCATTGTTACGGGATTTAACTCAGCAGTCAATGAGAGACTTTCCCTCCGTGGTTGCTAAATCTGTTCCATGTTATCACCATGGAAATAAACATGAAGATGTGGACACTGTGCAGGGCTCTTTTCTGTGGAGCAGAAGGTGTTGAGTTTGGGGTGCAGGGCTACTCTGAGGCAGGAGAGGGGCCTCTAAGGGCGTCGTATTTTGTGTTCAGGTCCTGCTTCTGGAGAAAGTTAAGAAATGGAAACACAGATTGAAGATCGTCTTGTAAAATTCTCCTTTTTAAACCTGGTAAACACTCCGCTCCAGGTCAAATCGCAGTCACAATGATTGCTTTCTCTTTCTTTTACAAACCTGCTTAGGAAAGCCTTTTTTATACAGGCAATTACATCGCCGCGGTGAGAGGAGGAGGCTTTGTGAGGGACTGACACTAGATACGATGCGTGGCTTTTCCTGGAAGCCGTTGTATAACGAGGACTTTCAGTGGACGTGTATTTGAGGTGCATGAGCAATAGGACAAACGCACCGCCCCACCCCGGCCCCAACAGCACGGAGCCCAGCTCTTGCCATCAGAATCCTGCCAACTGCGAGTGTCTGACCGGTTCCCTGTTGCCTGCCCTGGGAATTCCGGTTTGGGCCAAGTGGGTGTTTTAAATGAGGGGGCATTTAAGAACTTTCTCTGATGTGGGTGGGAGTGGTGAGGAAAGTAGGACCCTCTCAGAATTGAGTGGATGGCAGAGGCGTGATCCGATGTGGAGTCAGCGTCCTCCGCCTGCCTCGCCATCCTGCTTTGCTTCTTTTTTTAAACTATATTTTTATTGATTTTAGAGAGGAAGGGAGAGGGGAGAGAGAGATAGAAACATCAATGATGAGAGAGAATCATTGGCTGGCTGCCTGAAACCCTGGCATGTGCCCTTGACCAGAATCGAACGCAGGACCCTTCAGTCTGCAGGCTGATGCGCTATCCACTGAGCCAAACCAGCCAGGGCTGCTTTACTTCTTCAAGGAGAAGCATTTGCCCTCCTTCGGTCCTTTTACGTCTGGTGGGCTTATTCTGTATGCGGTAGCCATACTTTAGAGGGAAATGGGAAGCAGTTTTGAAGTGGAAAGTAGATCACTAGTGGAGATATTTGAGGTATTGTGAACGCCAATCAACTGAGGGATGTAGCTCACGTGCAGTGAGACTGTGGAGGTGGCCCGAAGGACCGGGGGTGTTTGGAACCCCTAATAGAAGAGGCTGCCACTGCGCTGACTTGGGGCACTTGAGTCTCTGGCCAGTGAACGCAACTTTAGGCACTTAGCTGCCTTCCAACTTCTTGAATGAACTTGAACCGTGACTGGTAGGAGTTCCTGGAGTGGCACCCCCCTCCGACATCAGCCCGCAGAGGCGGCACTGAAGGGCAGCGCTGGCTGCCCCTCCGGCCGCCCGGGACACACGGACAACCTGCGAGCACAGAGATCACTCGACCCATTAACTAAGGCTCCCTGTGAGCCCAGGTCCTATGCTGTGGGCACGAGCTGCGGCAAGGGGATGTCTGCAGCTCTCCCCGCTGGTTTGGATGCTGCGATCCTTAGGGCCCCGCCTCTCGTGGTCTTCCCTGCCCCCAACCCCTGGGGCGCCCGAACCTCGGGAAGAACCTCCACTTCCACAGCACTTTTCCCACCTCCATTAGCACCACGGCTCCTGACTGGTTTCCATGCCGACCGGCTCTGTCTCCCAGGTGCACATACAACTAACCAAGTCCCATCAGATCCCTCTTCTGCCTAAAATCTTCTTTTCTAGTTTGGTTCCTACTTGCTTTTCAGCCTATGCCTTTGTGCCTTCTTCCTCTCCAGCCCCTCAGAACCCTCCTTTGTACCCCAGGGAAGCCATGCTTTGCCACCTCTAGGCCTTTGCCTGCCCCTAACCGCTCCTCGCCTCCCCAGCCCCCCCATCCTTCCCTCCTTTTCCAATGAGGCCTCATCCCAGGACCTCTCTACAAAGCAGTCGCCTCCCTGGAGCCCATGCTCTCCTTGGGGACTGCCGGGCCCCAGATGGCATGTGTCCGGGACGACTGCAGGTGGGGATGGATGAGGGGCAGGCAGTAGTGCACCTGTCCCCTGTGGGGATGTCACTCTGTTCCTCTCAAATTGGACCCCTGCCGGGGTAGGGGCTCTCCCTCCTTCCTCGCGGCCTGTGGCCGGGCTGCTCCTCACGTTCCCCGGAAGACACTGGGCCGGGGAGCTCTGAACCAGGTAGCCAGGTGGTGGAGGCTCCACACAGCCCAGCCCTGCCGCCAGGGTGTGGGCCTGGGCCCCCTCCAGCACCCCTCTCTCCAGGCGCTGAGCAGCTGGGCCACCCCCTGCCCTGAACCGTGCATCCCGGGGAGGGAGAGGCCTGGTCCCCGAGGTCATCCCTCCCAGGCCCGGCACCTGGCACCCGGCCTCCTGGAGGGTCAGGCTGGGGGCCCAGAACGCCCAGTTCTCAGACTCCAGCTGGTCCTCAAGCCTGGAGACCCCAGGACACTTGGGGCCTCGGCGGCTCCTGCTGCGCTCCCTGGCCCGCTGTGGGGTCCTCAGATCGGGGCTGCAGGCTGCCCTGGGTGGGTAGGGGACCAGGGCCAGGGTCAGGCCTTTCCTCTCCCATTTCCAGGCCCTTCAGAGGGTAAGCCAGTGTCACCTCTCCGGCTCCCCCACCCCCTCCCCCCAGGCATAGGCAGGGAGGAGGCTCTCAGCCCGGCTGCACCCAAATCTCTCCGAGTGGTTGTCACCTCACCCCACTATCCCGCCCCCCTCTTCCGCAGGCACGGGGTTTAATCCTACCTTGTGACGTCAGGATTATCACCCCTATTTATTTATTAACTTAGGTGGGGTCTCCACCCCGGGTCCTCTGGGGACACCAGTGCCATGTTCTGAAGGAAATTCTGGGATTTGAACCCACTGCAGCATGCCTGCCTTGGGGAGCTCTTCCCTGAGGCACCCCAAAGGGATTGTGGGGCGGTGAGCGGGCTGTGGCTGGAATCTGGAATTTGCTGTTGCCTGGGTGGAGGTCGGGCTGGCCCGCTTCCCTGCAGGCCTGCTTCGCTGTTCCTTGGGTGACATCTTGTGGCCAAGACAGGTACAAACCACGGTGGAGAAGGCCGCCGGTGAAGGCCGCCCTGAGAGAGGGGTCAGGATGCCCAGGAGGGAGAGGGGCTCCTGGGCACAGAAGTACCCACCAGCCTGTCACTGACCTCTTTACCAGGTCAGCTCTAGATGGACCCCCAACTCGTCCATGTGCCCTAGACCCACACACACACCGGGTTCCTCTCGGCCCGCCTGCGATGTAGCAGGTAATAACCACTATTCTCTCCATACAAAGCTTTTCTTAAATATTTTAAAAATATATTATTTATGGATTTCAGAGAGGAAGGGAGAAGGAGAGATAGAAACATCAATGATGAGAGAGAATCATTGATTGGCTGCCTCCTGCACGCCCCCCACTGGGGATGGAGCCCACAACCCGGGCATGTGCCCTTGACCTGAATGGAACCCAGGGCCCTTCAGTCCACAGGCTGATGCTCTACCCACTGAGCCAAACCGGCCAGGGCCCTGTAAAGCTTTTCTATAGCAGCCCAATGACAGTGAGCCCTGAGTCACACAGCCAGTGAGTAACCAAGACCGGGCACTGACCTTCTCTAACGTAGGAAACTGTGCTGAGGGCCGTGGGAGCCACTGCACCCCATTGTCTAGGGAGGTGCCACCCAGGGTAACAGTCACAATACACCTTGAGAGCTGGGGCCACTCCCATGTGCAGGCACAGAGCCGAGTGCTTTGCACACATTGCCTCCCAGGCTCCTCCTCTGAGGCTCAGAGAGGTGAAGCGGTTTATCCAAAGCCACACGGAAAACACGTGGCAGAACCAGGATCCGAGCCAGGCCTAGGCCATCAGGACTCCTCCTTTGTAGTTGCCATGGGACCCTGTGTGCCCCCCGCAAAAGAGCAGCCCCGCAGGATTGTGGGGGCATCACGGGACAGAAGGAGCCTTGCAGACGGTGGGGGACCCGGCCGTGCTGGTTCGTTATTGTCCTGATCCTGGAGGGCAGGGCCGGACGCCGGTGGCCTCCCCAGTGCCCCAGGCACCTGGCACACACTGGGCATCAGCAGATCAGACCGAACTTGAGTCTCTGGAGCAGGAGAAGCCCACTCCCCCCCCCCTCCTGCCCGCCCCCCCCCCCCCCAGGCCCACTGCCTAGTGTCAAGGCCGCGGCAAGGACAGGCGGACCGTCTCCGCCTGCGATTCCCCTCGTGCAGACGGAGGGTGACCTTCCCTTCCTCCCTTGTAACGGGCTGGCACCTGGCCTCCCACGGGGGGGCGGGGGGGGAGCCGGGGGGCGAGGGCCCGGGCGCTGGAGCTCCCCCCGGACCCCGCGAGGAAGCAGCCGGGCGGGCGGAGCAGGTGAGAGCCGCCTCCTCCCGGCGCACAGGTTGAGCCCGTGATGAAGACGGATGCGAGCCCTTCGCGGGGAAGCGCGGAGGCGATCCCGCCGCTCCCCGGGCCGCCGGACCCCCCGCCAGCTCGGGGCCGGGAAACGTCAGGACGCGGGGCCCGGGGCCGCCGGTGAGCGCGGGGACCGGCAGCGCCGACGACCGGACAAAAGGCCCCGGCGCCCGTCCGCCCGGCGGGGACGCGGGCTCACTCCGCGGCCGCGGGCAGGGACCGGGCAGCCCCCGCACACGGAGGACAGCCCGCCCCGAGGAAGGCAGCGGGGGCGGGGGGGGGGGAGCAGGCCGAAACCCCCCATTTCTCTCCATGCGTCCACCGCGACGCCGCACGTGACCCCTCGGGCCGGAAGAGCGGTTCGCAGCGCGAGTTACTGTTGTCGAGGAGATGGCAGGGGGCGCGTTTAACTCGCTTCAGGTGCTCCAGACGCAGCCGCGCCGCGGATACGCTAATTACAAATCATGCCTATTTATGCATCAAACGGGGCCTGGGGGAGACTCAGGGAGGCAGCGCCGTCTCCTCTCCATTCAATTTGCGGGCTGTGATTAAGCGGAGCTCAGCAGCCCGGCTCCGGAGCGGGCTCGCACCCGCCCTCTCCCGGCGCAGGCTGACCTCTTCTCCAGGGGCCCTGTCGTCCTTCTCCAGACCGGCAGGTGCTCACCCGCTCCTTGGGACTTCGGGCAAGTCCCTTCAGCAGCCCACGCCTCAGTTTCCGCATCTGTAAAGTGGGTTCATGCAGCCCTGGCTGTCAGGGTTCCTGAGGGGAATGAGGTGGTTGATGGATGCTGGGTGGCTGGTCCAGGATCCGGCCAGTAGCCGTGTCGTGAAGGCTTGTCCCCGCCCTCCTCCGATGCACGTGTGCACCCATGGACTGTCGCTAAGACAGGGGCCCAGGGGCCCCCGGACAGCCCTTGACAAGGAAAAGCTTAGTCCTCTGCCGCCCTGGGGGCCGGGCACAGCCCTGGCACACAGAGGCCGCGTGCCTAGCGCAGGGTGGGGCAGGCCTGCTGTCTCCTACCCATGACCCTGGGAGCCCAGGTCCCCTCTCGGATACGGTGAGCACCGCCTCAGTGTGCCCAGGACTGAGGGGTTAACTGGGATGTTGGATTTCCAGGACTAAAACCAGGACAGCTCCAGGCAAACTGGGACAGTTAGTCGCGCTGCAATCAGAGCCCCATGAAACCCTCCTTCTCCAAGTTCCCTCAGATAAACTAAAAATAGAACTACCTTCACCTTGGATCCTCCAAACGTCTGGGAGGCTCAAGGGTTATTTATTATCATCAATAAATTATAAGGACCAAACAGCCAACATTTGCTTAGCATTTTCCAAATCACAAAGGGCTTTTCATTTACAGGATGAGTGTCTTGGGGCTCCCCCGCCCCATTTATTCAGCACCCGGGGCTGAGCCCCAGAGCCGATGTGGGAAATAGTTCCTCGTTCCCTGGGAGGCCACAGAGCTGGCTGCTCCTGGCGCGCTGCGGCCCTCAGCTCTGTGCCTGGCTTCTGTCCCCCCTCCTGCCTCAGCTAGAGGCTCTGATGTCTAGAAAGGGTCCTTCACCAGGAAATAATAATATAGTAGCTTGAACCATATAAAAAAAATCACCCTTTTTGTAGATTCTAAACTGTTGAACAGCAGCAATTTCATATGGTTCACCTTAATCTAGGAATGGTGACGTTCAGGCCACGATGCAACGTGGGACAACTTAAATCTCTCTGAGCCTCAGTTTCTCCTCTGAAAAATGGGGATCTTAATAGTTGCTATGTATGGTACTGGTGTTGCTGTTGGAACTATATGAGAGCATCCACGTATGGCATTTCAGCAGTGCCTAGATGGCACACAGTAGGTGCTCTCTGAATTCGAGCGTTCACTTCCGGCTTGCATCTGTGCTTGTCCTTCATCGTTCCGAGTTGCCTGTGGTCAGCCACACAGCGGGCGTTCGACAACTGTGGGTTGAATGAAGGAGGGGGAGTAAATGTATCTGCCTCCCGCTGGCGCTCCCCAATGACCTTGAACTCAGGCTGCTTTCCTTCTGCGCCATCCGAGGGGCTCTTCCTGGGCCCCCCTTTCCGGAGGCTTGGAGGCCTCTTGGTAAAGCGCCCCGGTTTCCGTGGCTCCCGCGGGGGGCCTGATGGGTTTCAAGACATGTATCCATCCCCCCTGTGGTTTCTAAAACATACAAATCATTCTGGCTGCACTTCTGTGTTTCATTACTAGGAATGCACATTTGAAAACAACAGAGGGTGAGGTTTAAAAGCAACATGCAATTTTTATTACATATATCTCCAAATCTGCCATTAGGCCCGTCCCCGTGGTGTTATTGACCTTGATTCTCTCTCATTTGCATCCTGCATTTTTCATCCTTTGGAATATGGTGTTTTGGGACTTCTCCATCATTAAGTGGATTTACAGCAATTTCCCTGTGTGTTTTCTCCAAGGGATTCTGTTATGAGATGCACATTAAATCTCCATTAATACCTCATTATCCGACTGATAAGATTACCATGATAATGAGGCAGAAATTCTAATTGTTTCACTTCTTATTGTGCCTTCCACTTAATCCTTTACTCTACCTGGAAGTCGGTCATGAGCTGGCGAGCACCAGGCTGAAAGAGGCTTTCGGGAAGGAGGCCTGGAGGCTGGGATCGCTGTGATCAGCGGTGATTGGGGGAAGGACGGAGGCGGGACAGTGTTTCAGTGAATTTCCTGGGCAAAGAGTTTGGGGCGGAAAGCCATCTGGGGCGAGCTTAGTTGGATTTATGGAACTCCTCTGCTTCAGTCCAGTGCACACTCACACACGTGCACATGGACACACACATGCACATACATGCACACATAGACATGTACGTGTCCATGTGCACACACATGCATAACCACTCACACGTGTGCACATAAGACACACACACACAGGCCTGCACCCCAGTTCCAGACAGCCCAGCCTCTTGACCTCCTACCCTATTCTCCTACCTGGACCCCCTTCCAGACCTGTCTAGCTCTGGGGCCAGGACCCTGCCTTCCAGGTTGAGGAGCTGGTTCCATCAGTAGCAATGAGCTGGAAGACACAGGGTGGGGGGGAGGGGCACAGAGAGGGGACGAGAGGCCTCTTCAAGGGACAGTCTGTGCAGGACCCTCTGTGAGGGGAGTCCCCCCAGGCCCCCAGCCCCCCGCCCTGGGCATGACCAGGCCCCAGGGGTGCTTGCTGCTTCAGCTCAGCTCCCTCCATCTGTTGGGGAGGGGCCCCCCCTCCCCCTCAGTCATGCTCAGAGCGCACTGAGCTTTGCGTGTCACCAGGAAATCCCTCTTGGCCTTGACCCTCCTCTCTGCGTGGAGGGCAGGCTCCCAGCCTCCCGGGAGCCCCGCCCTGAGGCAGAAAGAGCTTTTGGGAGCCTCTGCAGGGATCTGGGGGTCACAGGGGGACTGGCTGCCCGTGCGGAGGTCTGTGGCAGGAGACACAGCGCATCTGAGGGTGCTGAGGCCGGGGGAGGGGGGGAGGGGGGAGATGGGGTGCTCGGTGGGCCCAGGTATTATAAAGGTGGTCTACCAGCATCGTCTTTCTAGTTGCCGTGGGTTCCGTGGCAAACTAGCGCTGGTTCCAGTTCGCTCTGTGTCTCTGTGATGGATTCCTAGGGCTGAGGGGACGAAGGCCAGGACCTGGCTGGCTCCAGCAGCAGGAGGGCCTTGCTCAGGGCGGGCGGCTGGATGTCCGAACCAAGGTGCCTCAGCGTCACGTCCTGCTGAGCGTCCAGGTGCAAGCCTCGCCTCTTAGCTTCTGGCTGCGTCCGTGTGCTCCTGGCCGGCAGGGCCTCACTGTCTCCCCTGCCCGCTGCCGGCTTCTCCCTGGCGGCTCTCCTCTTCTCAGGACGCCAGTCCGACTGCAGGAGGCCTGCCCTAGACGGCACCTTAACTAGATGGTCCCGTGAAGACCCACTAGGCCCACTCCTCCCCGTGCAGACCCACTAGGCCCACTCCTCCCCGTGCAGACCCACTAGGCCCACTCCTCCCCGCGAAGACCCACTAGGCCCACTCCTCCCCGCGAAGACCCACTAGGCCCACTCCTCCCCGTGAAGACCCACTAGGCCCACTCCTCCCCGTGCAGACCCACTAGGCCCACTCCTCCCCGCGAAGACCCACTAGGCCCACTCCTCCCCGTGAAGACCCACTAGGCCCACCCCTCCCCGTGAAGACCCACTAGGCCCACTCCTCCCCGTGAAGACCCACTCCTCCCCGTGAAGACCCACTAGGCCCACTCCTCCCCATGCAGACCCACTAGGCCCACTCCTCCCCATGCAGACCCACTAGGCCCACTCGTCCCCGTGAAGACCCACTAGGCCCACTCCTCCCCGTGAAGACCCACTAGGCCCACTCCTCCCCGTGAAGACCCACTAGGCCCACTCCTCCCCGTGAAGACCCACTAGGCCCACTCCTCCCCGTGAAGACCCACTAGGCCCACTCCTCCCCGTGCAGACCCACTAGGCCCACTCCTCCCCGTGAAGACCCACTAGGCCCACTCCTCCCCGTGAAGACCCACTAGGCCCACTCCTCCCCGTGCAGACCCACTAGGCCCACTCCTCCCCGTGAAGACCCACTAGGCCCACTCCTCCCCGTGAAGACCCACTAGGCCCACTCCTCCCCGGCAGAGCCCGGCCCTCCACCCCCACCTCCTGTGGCGCCTCAGACACGCTCCTCACCCGTGTGCGGGATGCCGTCCTGCAGCACCCAGGGCTCTGTGCTCGCTGGGCACAGCAGTGGCTACCCGGTCGTCTCCCTCCACAGCCCCTGACTTCAGGGTCTGAAGGCGGCCATTTCAGTGCCTGCTTCCTGGTTGCCTGCGCGGGCCACCGTGGCCCCTTCACTCACGATGACAGTGTCCTCACCGCCTCCACGTCTCCTCCCGCCGGAGCCCAGTGCCAGGTGCTCACCCCTGAGGGTCTGCGCCCAGAGGCGCGGCCACAATGCCAGTCTCGGGCAGGGCTAGCCAGGAGGCAGAGCCGCGTGGGCGATGGAGATGGATTCATCACAGGGGGGCCTGGCACAACTGTGGCCGGGGCGGGGAAGTGAGGGCCAGAGGGGACCTGGGGGGCCAGAGGAAGGGCCCCCGCTGGGCCCCGGAGCCGCGCCTCTGTGTTCTCAGTCCGGCAGTGGGCCGACCAGGGAGCTGGCCGATCTATGCCTGGGGCACTCAGGGTCCGCCTGTCTCCCATCGAACGACCGTGACCTTCAGCGAGTAAAGGTCACTGCTTCACTTCCATTCTCCAAACCTTACATCCCGGAACCATACAGGAAGGCATTCTGGGAAACGTATTTTGGCATCCCCTCCCTACCTGACTCTCCCCTCCTCCTCCCAGGCTGGCTTCTCCCCTCCCAGCACCTCCCCCAGGCCTGCCTCCCCCCACAGACCGTGAGCTCTGAGATGCCGGGCTGGGTCTGCCCTATTCATCACAGGGTGACCAGCACCTGGCACAAACTTGGAACAGAGCAGCGCCCAATGTGTTCGGCAAACGGATGAATGGAAGCATGGATGACGCCTGCTTGGTGCCAGACCTAGTGCTGGGTGCGGGGAACACGGAGAGGAAGTCAGACAGAGAAGAGGTGAGCTGCTGTCCGTTATCCTCGGCAGGGCCTGGCTGTATCGGGCTGGAGGAGGGGGGCAGAGGGGAGCTGCGCCACGAGGGACTGTAACACGTGTGGTGAATGTGCTCAGGGCTCTCGGATGAGCCCAGTAAGAAAGTTGCTAGGAGCTCGGAGGAAGTAAGGCCGCTGCCAGCCAGGGATTCACGGAGGACTTCCTGCAGGAGGTCCCATGGCGGGAGGATTGAAACAGGTGCAGTTTGGGCGGGGCAGGTGCGTTTTGAACAGAGGGAATGGCTCGGGCACACAATGGCTTGGGCACACACTTGAAAGGGTGAGTTTTTTATTTCGCCCACACTGTAGGCTGTGGGCTTGCCCAGGTTTTGCCTTCTAGCATGATTCCTACTGTTAAGGAGGATGGTCTTGTTCAGGTTAAGAAATGATTATTAGTCTTGAAAACAATTGAAGTGAAATGTCCTTCGATAGGTGATTAGATAACGATGTACATATACACAATGGAATACTACTCAGCCATAAGAAAAGATTAAACTGCCATTTTTTGTTGTTGGTTTAAGTATGGTTTTTTAAAAAATTGATTTTAGAGTGAGAGAGGAAGGGAGAGGGATAGAGAGATAAAAACATCGATGTGAGTGAAACGGATCAGCTGCCTCCTGCACGCCCCCTACTGGGTATTGAGCCGGAAAACTGGGCCTGTGCCCTGACTCGGAATTGGACCAGGGACCCCTTGGTTCGTGGCTCAACCACTGAGCAGCACTGCCAAGAGTGACAACATGGATGGGCCCTGAGAGTATCACGCTAAGCAAAACAGATCAGAAAAATCGAGAACCATATGCTTCCCCCCATATGTGGGATACACAACTGAAACTCATAGACACAGACAACAGTATGGTGGCTACCAGAGGGAGGGGGCAGGGGCAGTGAAGGGTAAAGGGAGCCAAGCATATGGTGACGGAGGATGATTTGACTTTGGGTGGTGGGCGGACAATGCAGTATGCAGGTCATGTATCATAGAAACGCACCCCTGAAACCTACATGGTCCTATTAACCAGTCTCACCCCAATAAATGTACAAGAGGAACCTGTGCTCGTAAAAAGAAATAATCAGTCTTCATGGTGTAACAGGAGGTGCAAGCAGGAACCTAGTTCCTGAGTTCACTCCTGCCTCCAGGCGCAGCCCCTCGGTCCACTCTCCACCCGGCGGGCAGAGTGGTACCTCTAAATTCCTCCGTGGCCCAGCCGGTGTGGCTCAGTGGTTGAGCATCGACCTATGAACCAGGAGGTCACGGTTCAATTCCTGATCAGGGCACACGCCCGGGTTGGGGGCTCATCCCCAGTGTGGGACATGCAGGAGGCAGCCAATCAACGATTCTCTCATCATTGATGTTTCTCTCTCTTTCTCCCTCCCCCTTCCTCTCTGAAATCAATAAAAATATATTTAAACAACAACAACAACAACAACAACAACAAAAATTCCTCCATGGCTCCCCATTGCCCTTGGGACGCAGTCGAGCCTCCTTAATACGACTGCATGTTCCTCTCTTCTTTCTCAACCCGGGGCCTCCCCACACGCTGCTCCCGCTGCACACACTCTTCACCCCTCGAACGCTGCCTCTTCAGAGCAACCTCTTCTGCCTCTGGCCTAGGGCAGGGGCCCCCTAATCTCCCCAACTTCCCACTCACCAGGCCTTGTTGGGTCAGAGACCCCCAGTTATCCCTGTACACCGCTGAATCCTGCTCAGCAGCTGAGCTGGCCTGCCTGGGCAGTCCCTGCAGCGGGCTGGACGCCCTGTGGGGCCTCACACCGTGGGGGAGGGGCAGCGACTGCCCGTACGGCTCAGGCGGGGCTGCCTCTCAGGGCCACGCCTTCCCTCCAGGTCACTCCTGACCTAGGGATTTCCTTAGCTCTGCTTTGGGAACAGTTCTCCTGTGACAGGTGCAGTCTGGAGCCTGGCTGGTGGGGATGGTCGCCATCACAGGCTCCCATCCTGTGTCCGTCACAAGGGGCAGCAGGGAAGGCTCCGTGCCCTGCCTTCCAGAGCCTGCCGGTGGGCCCGCAGCCGCGCACGTGGCCTTTCGGAGGGCAGTGGGCAGTGTTCATCAAAGGCCTTAAACATTACCATGCCCTTTGACCCAGCAATCCCACAACTAGAAATTACCCCTAGAAAGAACTTGGCACATGCACAAGGATGTTCATGGGGTGTGACCCGGCAATAAGTAACCCACACAGTCACGCACTCCTGAGTCATCGCTTCCCTTCCTCTTTCCTGGGCTCACCCCCAGATCCCGGCTGCTTCTGGGGCAGTGGTCGGCAAACTCATTTAGTCAACAGAGCCAAATATCAACAGTACAATGATTGAAATTTCTTTTGAGAGTCAAATTTTTAAAAAATATATATATTTTATTGATTTTTTACAGAGAGAAAGAGAGAGGGATAGAGAGTTAGAAACATCGATGAGAGAGAAACATCGATCAGCTGCCTCTTGCACAACCCCTACTGGGGATGTGCCCGCAACCAAGGTACATGCCCTTGACTGGAATCGAACCTGGGACCTTTCAGTCCGCAGGCCGACGCTCTATCCACTGAGCCAAACCGGTTTCAGCGAGAGCCAAATTTTTTAAACTTAAACTTCTTCTAACGCCACTTCTTCAAAATAGACTTGCCCAGGCCGTGGTATTTCGTGGAAGAGCCACACGCAAGGGGCCAAAGAGCCGCATGTGGCTCGCGAGCCGCAGTTTGCCCACCACGGTTCTGGGGGAACCCCCACAAGGCAACAATTACCTGGAAAAGGTACACATAGAAAAACGACAAATGAAAATTTATTTAGTGCTTTTTCTTGGGAATGAGTTTGAGAACCAGAAATTTTCCTTTTTATTCGATCCATGTCCGAATTATTTACATCTTAAACAATTCTTCATTATAATTTTTAAAAGTCTAAAAATTTTCCATAAAAGCCGAGTCCAGTCTCATTACGCCCAAGGCTGGGCCGAATGAGTTAATCTCTGAGAATGTGAGCCTCAGACTTTTTGTACAATTTTGTACATGAAATCGACCACTTAACTATTTTGAAGCATACAGTTAAGTGGCATCAAGTACACTCCCATTGTCCTACAACCATCACCACCTCCATCTCCAGAACTTTCCATCCTCCCACGCTGACCCTCTGTCCCCATAAACACTAACGCCCATTCCCTCTCGCAGCCCCTGTCAGCCACAGTCCTCCTCCCGCCTCCACGAATGTGGCCACTCCAAGTGCCTGATGGAAGGGGAACCGTACAGTATTTACATTTTTGTTTCTGGCTTATTTCACCGAATGTGATGGTCCCATACTGGTCCCTGCCATGCTCCCTGGCCCGAGACCTGCACCCGCTCTGCCCAGGTGTGGCCGGTGGACACGGCTATGGGACGTGGCACGCAGACGCGGCAGGAGGGAGGACGTGGCTGGCCTGGTGCGGCCGCCCAGACACTTTGTTCCGGACCAGCTCACGGTGCCTCCCCTTCCCCAGTTCCGAGCAGAATTGCTGGGCGAGGGTTAATCAACATTCAGTCATGTTTCCGAGTTTAAATGGAGCATTTGTTTAATTATGTGTAAGTAGCAATACATTGTGGCCATTATCTAAATCACTATTTTATTTCCTGGATGTGGCTCCATAATGCAGGGTTTCTGCTCCAGCCCAGCATCATTAACAGAGAAGAGTTAATGAATATAAAAGCGTAAAGGCTAATTACACTTTAATTTACAATCATAGTCTCATTTTGGGACCACATGAAATCTGTTTTGAAAACAATTAAAAAAAAAAAAGAACACCCGCTCTTGCCCTGGTAAGTGGAGGGACCCTGGCCAGGAGCCCCGTGCTGCCTGCCCGTCGTGGCTGAATGGCATTGGCTGGCACCGGTGCCCTCCCTGGTGCTGTGACTGGGAGAACGGTGAGGCCAAGTTCAGCGCCCTGTGACTCTGTCTTCTGTTTCCAGCAATTTTCCTCGTGCCTTCGGTGTCTGCTGTGGCTGCCGGGGAGAGTGGGGGCTGCACACACTGTTCTGAGTGGCCTCACACCAAGCCAGGCCCGTTGGAGTCACTTAGTGTTTTTAATTTTTTTAAATATGTTTTTATTGATTTTAGAGGGAGAGGAAACATTGATGTGTCCTCCCATTACCGAGGACGGAACCCACCGCCTGGGCACGTGCCCTGACCTGGAATCGAACCAGTGGCCTTTCGGTACATGGGACGACGCTCAACCCGCTGAGCCGCACGGGCCAGGGCTACGTCGTGTTTTCAAAAGCGGCGGCGACAGAAGTTGGTGGGGGCGATGCTGACATTGACTAAGTTCCTACTGTGTGCCAGGCACCATGCAAGGTACTTTTACATTATTACTTACTCCTTGAAATGGCTTATTAACAGCAATTAGACTCCCTGAAATTTGACCTCTGGAATCATTGCTCAGTTTCTTAGGTATAATAATGGCATGGTAGTTATATTAAAAATGTCCTTATTCTTAGGAGATGAAAAGGAGTTTGGGGATAAGGTTATGATGTCTGCCACTCCCAAAAGCCTCAGAACAAAAATTATGTCTATCTAATATAACATAACATGTGTTATATTATATATATTATATGGCTACAGAGCCAGCAACAAAGAGATAAATGGGCAAAGTACGAATCACTGTTGAACCTAGATGGAGGGTATACAAGGGTTCATTGAGCGATTTCTCAACTTTCCTGTTTTGAAAAATCTTAAAATAAAAACGGGGAAGACAAGACACGGTTCCCACTGTCTGCCACGAGCTGCTTCACCGTCTTTTCTTGTTAAGTGGACTCCTTCCTCCCAACGGAGGTCAAAGGTCCATTAACGAAGCCCAGCCTTTGTCCCTGTGGCTTTGCATTATGAATTCCTGGGTCCAGGATAATAATCAGATAAACACGTAAAAGGCAAAAAAAAAAAAAAAAAAAAGGCACAATAGCACAGAAGGATGGCCCACGGTGGGCCCAGTTGCCTCTCGTTTCAGAAACTCTCAATTCTGTCTTCCTTGTAAAGAGCCATCGTTTAAGAAAATCGCACCTGACATTGACCGCTGTACGTTAGGGGGGGAGGGGGGGTGGTTGGGTAGTAAAGGGGCCCCTCAGGGAGGGCGCTTGTCGCATTTATGTTAAAAGTAAGAGTAGGGACAGCCTATGGACACAACAATAGAAGTGGCAAATATTTATTCACAATTCAAACAGTATTTGAAGATTTCTGGATTTCTACACAGGATTTGTAGGGTCTGCCCAGCTCACGGGTCTTAGGGCGGAACTCCCCACCCGTGGAGGTGAAGGATGGGCAGCCATGTGACTCCGCCCCCTTGGCCGTAGCTGATTGGATAAGAACAGACACTTGCGTGGTGGGCCCGCCCTGCGGCAGGACTTTGCAGGCCCCTCACTTGGCCAGTGGGAGGCGCTGGTGGGAACTGGAGGGCGGGAGAAGGGAGAGACCAGGGTATTTCTCCGCCTGTGGCCGGGCCACGGGCAGCCTCCCACAGTGGCTGTATTCCCTCCGCAGCTCCAGCTCCCCCCAGCTGGGCCCTCCCTGGTTCCAGCTGCACCAAGTGGCCTCTGGACCCCCCTCTCCTCCCTTTGTGCCCCCCGCCCAGGGGGAAGTGGCATCCTGCTACCGTGATCTGGTCGCTGCCCCATCCCACCTGGCTTCTCAGCTCTCTGTCACCTGAGTGGTTTATTCCTGGAGCAGATCCTCCCACTTTAAATACCTTTTTCCTGGTGGGCTGCCCATTGATGCACACCTACATTCTCATTTTGCCCTCCAAACGCCCCTCTGAGGGAGGGGTTGGGACCCCCCACCTTTAGGCGAGGAAGCTGATGCTCAGAGAAGCTAAGGAGTGTGCCCCAGAGTCACACGAGTTGTCACAAAGCCCAGCGCTGCTTGAGCTCTTTTTATTATGTTTGCTGCACAGCTTTTTATCGTCACCTCTGTAGTTAGGAAAGTTATTAAAGACACAAAACAAAACGATTCCTGGCCGCCAGGCCCCTCCAGCCCCGCCCAGCTTCTACCTCTGGTGCCTGGCAGCCGCTCTGCCCAGGCCTGACCTTCTTTGAGGCCTGTGTTTTGGCATCAGAGGGACCTGGGTGTGAACTCTGTCCCACGTGCAGGAGCTGTGTGACTCTGAGCACGTGGCTTACCCTCTCTGCGCCCCAGTCTCCTCAGGCATATGTTGGCGACGATGATGAACCCAACCTCGCAGGCTCAGCCATGCAGCAAGTCCTTGCCGAGCCCCTGGGCCCAGGTGGGTCGGGGAGGCGATGGGGATGCAGCCTGGAGCCGGCAGTTAGAGAGGGAGCTGCTATCATGACAGTGAGAACGGCCACACTTATCCGGCCCTCAGCACGGGCAGGGGTGGTGCTAAGTGCTGGACATCGGCTGACTGTCCACGCCAAAGCTCACACACTGAGTGGACAAGCAGGGCTTGGAACCCAGGCAGAGTCCCGCGGTGACTGCCCAGCTGCCTCAGTTTCTTCCCCTGTACTCTGTTGCCGGGTTGGGTGGGGACTTACGATGGTGTCAGTCAGTCCTTGAGGGCTGTGGTCCAAAGTGGGGGAGCCCTCTCGGTACCTTTGAAAGTTCTGAATCCACAATGTTTGGGGATGTGGCAATCTGATGGCACCCCTGGGGCAGTCCCCTGGCGCCCTCTGCTGGCAGGAGGCCCCCTGTCCTGCCTCGGTCCCTCAAGGCTGGTGGGCTGGGCAGCTCCTTGCCCCTTTGGCTCGATGCTCCTAGCACCTCAATGCCATGATCAGAGGTGCACACTGTCCTGGTGGCCCTCGCTGTTCACATTATAAATGTGGTAGATTTTCTAAAGTTAGGACCATTTTCTGAAAGATGGAAGTAAAATGGAAGTCACAGTGCCTTTTCCTAATTCTCACAGAGATGCTCCATGAACCAGACTCATTTCTACTTTGGGAGAATGGCACCTCAACCCAGTGAACTCCTATTCATACTTCAAAGCCCAGCTCCAGAGATCCCTCCCCAGGAAGCCTCTACCCTCTGTGTAGGAGTCACTGCCTACTTCCCTGCCCAGGGCCCCCTCAACCCCATCCTCTCTTCTGTGAGCTCCTGGGGGCGTCGATGGCTGCATTGGGTGGGACCCCACCCAGCCCCACCCAGCCCCTGGCCTTTGCCTGCCCAAGGAGAGCATCCATGGGCATCCCAGAAGGCCAGCCTACACCTGAACCAGGTGCCTTATGGAGTTTCATAGGCACCTAAAACTTTGGAGCAGGGAGGGCTGGCCAAGCTCCCACCCACCTCCATTTTACAGATGGAAATACTGAGGCTCAGAGCAGGGACGGACTTGCCCAAGGTTGAACAGTGAGTGAGGAGCCCTTGTCCTGACTCCCCACTGAGGCGCCCACATGGTGGGGAAGCCAGCAAGGACGGCAGGACAGGCTGGTGACAGAGACAAGGACTCGGAGGTACCCAGGCCACCCCCCCCCCCCCCCCACCCCATGGCCCTGGAGGTCATTTCAAGCAGCTTCCTGGTGAATTCCTGACTTGGAGCAGGACGCGCAACTCCTTGGAGACAGCTTTCCTGGCAGACCTGCAGGGGCGGATCTCGGGGTCTGAGCTAGGGGTCCAGGGGCCAGATGGAGACCCGGCCTGCAGCTGTCTGGACCCAAAAGTTCCCTCCCCCGACCTGCTGGTGGGGCGTCTCCACTCCCCCCCTCATCCGCTCCTCTGCATCCTTCGGAGATTTATTCCTGGGCCTCGGAGCCTGGAAATAATTTGCTGACAAAGCCCTGTCCCCGGCAGGTGCTTTAATTGGTTTTGTGGGAGCAGGTCTGAGAGCATCTATTTAGAAGGAAATAGAAATTATGGCGGTGCCACCCATCCTTTCTCTGTAACGGGGGCTGCTGAGTGCGGCGGTGTGTGTGGTGGGGGAAGGGTGGCGTTGAGGAAAGCAGAGGCCTGGTCACAGGGATGCAGGTGCTTGGGCCTGGGGTGTCGGGGGCAGCGGGAGAAGGGGCGACAGGCCAGGCCCCTCCCCAGCCCTAGATCAGCCTCAGAATCAGGGCAGCTTCTCAGCCTCACAGAGCTGAGGGTGAGAGCAGGTGCTGGAAACGAGGGGTCGCACAGGAACGTGGCTGGGGTTAGAGATCAGGGCCTGGTTCCCACCCTGCCTCAAGGGCACCCTAGACCCTGCCCGGTGGCACCTTCTCAAACACAGATCGCCTTTGTAACTCCTTGGCTCAAAGCCCTTCCATGTCTCCCCTCTGCCCTTAGCAGTCAAGGTCCCTCACCCGTCTGTCTGACCTCTGATGACCTCCCCAACTATGCCATTCTTGGCTCCCATCCCCAGCTGCTCCGTATCAACAGACTAGTCTGCTCTCCTGGCACCTGTGGGTCCCACCCTGTGCGTCCCTCCCTGTGCTAACCCGGAAAGGGCCCAACGTCTGAGAAGATCATCATTACTCGCATTTTACAGACAAGGAAATGGGGGCTCAGAAATGTTAAGTCACCTGCCAGAGGTCACACAGCAGGGCTGGGACTATCTAGTGCCAAGTCCATTCTCTTAACTACCAAGGGGCGGCGGGAACTAGCCAAGCTCCATCAGGCCTCTAAGGCCAATAGCTTCCCCTGAAAGGCCCCTGCCTGCACTTGTCCACTGACAAACTCCTCCTCATCCTTACAACCCATTGAAGTCGCTTCCCTGACTGACTCCTCCCAGGGCTAGTCTGCCTTTGGGCTTCCCCAAGCCCCAGCCCAGCCCACATCACCTCAGTTCTGATCTCTGAGTTTGTCACTGTCTGTGTCCGTGTCTGTCCCCTTCATTCTACTCCCCCCACCCTCCCATTGAGAGCTCCAGCGATACTGTGGATCCTACAGAGTGGGGGATGGCAGCCCTGGAAGCTGAGGGGGGTCAAAGAGCCCGGGGCCTGGACTCGTCTTGCCTGGGGTATGAGCAGCCTAGACCACAGCTGCCCTGTGTGACCCTGAGCAGAGCCCGTGTCTCTGTGGACTCAGTCTGCCCATCTGTGACACCGGAGGGTCAGCCGGAGACATCAGACCCTCGGGGACTCTGAGATCCAGGCTCGGGCTGGAGCCTCACACCAGGTGCCTCAGGTGGTTTTGGCTGGGTCACAAGGCCAGCGCAGAAGGCCGGCCCAGCCGGTTCCACAGGGGAGGTCCTGGCACGGGGGAGGTCTCTCAGATCAGGGCTGGACTCCCAGCTCTGCCACTCGCCTGCTGGGTGTGACCTCGGGCCAGCCTCCGGGGCTCCATGAGCCTCAGCTTCACCTGTGGAATGGAGCAATGATACCCACCCCAGGTGTGATTGGCTGTGAGTGACAGGCGAGGTGCACAGGGCCTGGCCCAGAGCATATGCTACAGGTTCACCCACTGTCATACGTGCAAAAGACGTTGTGTGCCGTGTCCCCGCGGGGGTGGAGGGCGGCAGGCGCTCAGAGTAGACAGACCAGCAGGCTACCTCGCGGAGACCAGGCCAGAGCAACGGGGCCTGCGTGGTCTCCGGGCCACGGTGGGCAGTGAGGCCAGGTCTCCCAGGGTCTGTGCTCTTGGGATGACACAGGTGGGAGCAGTTCCCGCGGACAGAGGGGCGGGTGTGTGTGTGGCGTGGTGCTCAGAGGAGGCAGGAGGTGGGCAGAGCTTCCTGGGTGAGGCAGGTGGTACAGTGAGGAGACCACGGTCAGTGGCCCAGGAGGGGGCAGGCCAGGTCCAGCGGACCCAAATCCACCTGTGCCAGAGCCCAAGTCCCTTCCTGATGGTGGGCCGAGCCCGTTTCCTCCTCTGTAAGTGGACGCAGTCCCTGTCTGTGCCAGGGGCGGGCAGGCCAGGGCAGGCGGGCATTCGGCCTCTGCACCTGGACTCCATGGGCAGGTCACCGGCTGGGTCTCGGGAGCAGCACAGGGCCGGTGGGGGGCTGCCTGCCGTGCTGAGGGGCGCGGGGAGAGACAGACAATCCAGGAGAGGAGGCCGCAGACCCTCCATGGAGCCGCTGGGCCGGGAAGCCTACGCGATCCGGACCGCAGGTGGCGCCACGAGGCTGCGGTTGGAGCTCCCCAGCGGCTCCTGCGGCCCGGCCCTGGGGCGGCGCGGGGCTGGGTCGCTCGGGGCGCGGGCACCGCCGCGGGTGTCTTGGCTGGGTTCGGTCCCGCGTGTCTATCACCATCGCTGTCGGTCCATCAGTTTGGGGCCCCAGGGATCGCACCCCGGCCTGCCGAGGTCCAGGCCGAGGCCCAGACGGACACGTGGGAATCGGGCAGGCGGGCCCTCCAGCGCCCTGATCACCCCCTTTTCCCTCCCAATACCCCGTCCCCGCAGCTGCCGCCGCCGCAGGGCCTTGGCGAGGAAGCGGCAGAAAGGCGGGCCCTAACCCTCGGGCCTTCGGGCCGGCGGGGTGGAGGGTCCCGCGTGCGCCCCAGTGCGCGGGAGTCCCCGTGGCTGTGGGTCTCCGGGTGCAGACCCACTTGCGTCGGGAGCGTGGCCACGGGTGGGAACAGGGACGTGTTTGGGGAGACCTGTGGGCGGTGTGCGGGGTGTGGGAGGCGGGGCTGGGGCGCCCCCTTTGTCCCGCCCTCCTCCCCCGCAGGCCGGTGCCCAGGCAGGAGGGGCACCGGCGGGCAGAGACCTGGGTGTCCCCCTCCCCCATCCCTCCCGCCTCGGCCCCTTCCCCAAAGGGGACTCGAGTGGGAGATGGCCACAGTCCCTGGGTGAAGGAAATGGAGGCGTGTGTGTGTGCGTGCGTGCGTGTGTGTGTGAATGGAGGCATGTGTGTGTGCGTGTGAATGGAGGCGTGTGTGTGAATGGAGGCATGTGTGCGTGCGTGTGTGTGTGTGTGTGTGGGGAATAGAGGCGTTGTGCGTGCGTGTGTGTGGGGGGAATGGAGGTGTGTGTGTGTGTGTGTGAATGGAGGCATGTGTGTGTGTTTGTGAATGGAGGCATGTGTGCGTGCGTGTGTGTGTGTGGGGAATAGAGGCGTTGTGCGTGCGTGTGTGTGAAATGGAGGCGTGTGTGTGTGTGTGTGTGTGTGTGTGTGTGTGTGTAGATGGAGACTTGTGTGTGTGTGTGTGTGTGTGTGTGAGATGGAGGCGTGTGTGTGTGTGGGGAGATGGAGGCATGTGTGTGTGTGTGTGTGTGGGGGGAGATGGAGGCATGTGTGTGTGTGTGTGTGGAGATGGAGGCATGTGTGTGTGTGTGTGTGTGTGTGGAGATGGAGACGTGTGTGTGTGTGGGGGGGGGAGATGGAGGCATGTGTGTGCGTGCGTGTGTGTGTGTGAGATGGAGGCGTGTGTGTGTGTGGGGGGAGATGGAGGCATGTGTGTGTGTGTGTGTGGAGATGGAGGCATGTGTGTGTGTGTGTGTGGAGATGGAGGCATGTGTGTGTGTGTGTGTGTGTGTGTGTGTGTGGGGAGATGGAGGCATGTGTGTGCGTGCGTGTGTGTCTTTGTCCAGCTCCTCTTGAATCCGCACTGGGCTTTCCTGACTGCAGGCCCAGGGAGCTGGGGCCCATTTCCCGTTTGCGGGTAGCGGGTGGGATTGACTTGTCCCAAACCAGCGGCAGAAGAGAGGCCTTGGGTGGTGAAGTGTGGAACCTGGAGGTTTTCTCGCCGGGGGACTTTTAGGTTCTTTCCAGAATCCGCAGTTCACACAAGCAGCTGCCCTTGCTGGCTCTGCCCAGGGCGGGTGGTGGGAGGGGGGCTTTGGAGAGAAGTGCAGGGTGACCCCTGACGTAGGCATTGAAAGATGGGGCACACCAACTAGACAGGACATTCTGGGAGAAGGAAATAACATTGCAAAGGTCTGAGGTAGAACATTTACTGGTGCACCCAAGACCTATTATAATAATAACTAAAGGCCTGGTGCATGAAATTCATGCACTCAGGGGCGGGGGGGTCCCTCAGCCCGGCCTGCACCCTTTCACAGTTCAGGAGCCCTCGGGGATGTCCGACTGCTGGTTTAGGCCTGCTCCCTGTGGGAACAGGCCTAAGCCAGCAGTCAGACATCCTTAGTGCTGCCGAGGAGGTGGGAAGAGGAAGAGAGAGGGGGAGGGATAAAAACATCAATGATGAGAGAGAATCATTGATCAGCTGCCTCCTGCACGCCCCCTTTACTGGGGATCCAGCCACAACCTGGGCATGTGCCCTGACCGGGAATCGAACCGTGACCTCCTGGTTCATAGGTCGAAGCTCAACCACTGAGCCACGCCAGCTGGGCAAGGGGTCTTTTCTGGAAGCCCCTCTGAGCTCACCCCAACACCCAGCTGACTTGATTCATCCCATTGTGTGCCACCCCATGCCTGGTGTACCTTCCTCACCAATGGCTGTCTCCCTTCTCCCAGACCGGCCACCAGGGGTGCTGGATCTGACCTTTCTCTGTGTTGCCAGGGCCCAGCCAGAGGTCCTAGGACGTCCCCTGTCCCCATCGTGCTTTCTGGGTCCCCACTTGAATTCCAGATCTCTTTCCCCGGGGCTGGGTTCAACAACACGAGGCCAGGAAGGGGGGTGTGGCAGGGCAGGCAGCTTAGGGGGCAGCCAGATCCACACTGGCCTGGGCTGGGCTTGGTGTGAGGAAGGGGCCTGGACCACGGTGGCTAAGGCACTGTGGGGGAGGCAGATGGAGGTCAAGCCCACGTGAGAGGTGGTGGCCATCTTTGCCTAGGGCAGTGATGGCGAACCTATGACACGCGTGTCAGCACTGACACGCGTAGCCATTTCTGATGACACGCAGCCGCATGCCGAGGATGAAACATTTGCTGCTCCTGAGGATGAAACATTTGCGACTAGGGTCTTGGAGTTAGTTTTTTCCTCAAAGTGACACACTACCCGAGTTATGCTCAGTTTTTTGGCGAAGTTTGACACACCAAGCTCAAAAGGTTGCCCATCACTGGCCTGGGGCATGCTTGGGCACGGATATAGGTAATGAGGGAACAGGAAATGTGGGCGCCCTTTTAGGGGGGACAAGGCCCAGGCAGGCAGATGGCCTGGTCCGAGGGCATGGGCAATCCTGCCGGCCCCGGCGCGGAGGTCCATTCCAGGCCTTTCCGCTCAGCCTGATGGGCCTGGCATTGGGTTTCGAGTGGGGAGGAGGGTTTTACGGCCACGGGGAGGGGAAGTGGCAGACAGGCAGGGGGTAGATGGCTTTCCCGGAATCCCAGATCGCGCTTTAATAATTTGTTTCAGAATTAATGTCCATTCACGCCGTCTTCACAGTTCCAGCTCATTGGAAGATTAAATAAAACCCCGCGCCCCTCCCCCAAATGGAGGGAGACCGGCCCTGTTCCTTCCGGCGGGGCTGCTGCCTACAGCCAGCGCAGGAAATAAATCTCTCGGAGGAAACCACTTTGCTCACACGGTTTCAATCCAACAGGGCATCGTGGCCCCAGTCACTTCTTGTTTTATTTAGCTGGTAATCTTTTACTGTATCAGGGGACCCTCGCGGGAGCACTGTCTTACAGGCCCGAGCCAGGCCCGAGGGGAGCGCACGCTCTCTTCCCTCCCCAGTGCCCTTCCTGGCTGCCCTGCTGTGCCAGGTGCCAGAGGGGTGGGTGCCAGGGGGCCAGGGCGCTGGGAAGGGACCGGCCGTGGCTCCCCCTGGCTCCACTGCACAGGCCTGGGCCCACGTGGAGGTGCCAGGCTTACGGGACCCAACCGAAGCATCATTTCATCCCTTCACTCACTCGTTCAGCAAATATATATCGTGTGCCTTCTCTGTGCCAGACGTGGTTATTTCATGACGGGCATGAACCACGGTGAGTGAGGAAATCTGTGTGGGTTCCCCTCATTCAACAAACATCTGTGGGCCCTGTTTTGGGTGGAACCCAAGGAACCTTGACCGTGGGAAGGAAGGGGCAAGGCCTGGTAGGCAAGTTCAGGACTGGATAGTTTGAATAATTTCGATGGTCAGCAGACCGGCCAGATCCCTGTCTTCACAGGCTGCCCTCGTGGAAGCCCCAGGCTCGGGCTCTCTGGTGGGAGATGGTGAGACACTTTTTTTCTTTTCTTTTTTTTTTTAATATATATTTTATTGATTTTTTTTTACAGAGAGGAAGGGAGAGGGGAGAGGGATAGAGAGTTAGAAACATCAATGTGAGAGAAACATTGATCAGCTGCCTCTTGCACACCTCCCACCGGGAATGTGCCCGCAACCAAGGCACATGCCCTTGACCGGAATCGAACCTGGGACCTTTCAGTCCGAAGGCTGACGCTCTATCCACTGAGCCAAACCGGTTTCGGCGAGACACTTCTTTTTTCTTTTTTTCAAGTATACTTTTATTGATTTCAGAGAGGAAGGGAGAGGGGGAGAGATGGAAACATCAGTGATGAGAGAGAATCATGGATCGGCTGCCTCCTGCACGCCCTCCACGGGGGATTGAGCCCGCAACCCAGGCATGTGTCCTGACCTGAAACAAACCATGACCTCCTGGTTTATGGGTCAACACTCAACCACTGAGCCAAACCAGCTAGGGCTAGACCAGTGGTTGGCAAACTGCGGCTCTCGAGTTTGCCGCTCTGTTGACTAATGAGTTTCCCGACCACTGGGCTAGACACTTCATGTTAGGGGCTGGGATGTGTCCCCCCCCAAATTCCCATGTTGAAGCCATAGCCCTGTGCCTCAGAACGTGACTATTTGGAGACAGGGTATTGAAAGAGGTAACTGGATTAAATTTGGGGCCCTGATCCAATTTGACTGTGTCCTTGTAAGAAGGACAGTTAGGACACACAGAGGAAAGAGTGTCAGCAGACCGGCCAGGTCCCTGGGAGGAGACGGACACCCACAGTCCAGGAGAGAGACTTCAGAATAAACCAACCCTGCCGACCCCTTGATCTTGCACTCCTAGCCTCCACGATGTGAGAAAATCACGTTTTTGTTTTGTTTTGCTTAAGCCACCCAGTGTCTGGGACTTGGTTATGGCCTCCTGAGCAAAGGTAAAACACAAGACACAAGTTACATTTGAATTTCAGATAAAAGCTTTTAGCACACATCGAATGGGACACACTTCTACTAAAAACAGTTACTGCAGCCCCAGTGGCGTGGCTCAGTGGTTGAGCGTTGACCTAGGAAGCAGGAGGTCACGGTTTGATTCCCGGTCAAGGCACATGCCCTGGTTGTGGGCTCGATCCCCAGTGTGGGGCGTGCAGGAGGCAGCCGATCCATGATTCTTTCTTACCATCGCTGTTTCTATCTCTCTCTTCCTCTCCCTTCCTCTCTGAAATCAATAAAAAATATATTTAAAAAAATTTATTGTTTATTGAAATTCAAATGTCACTGGGCATCCTATATCTTCATTTGCTAGATCTGGGCTGGGGCCTGAGGACCAAGGCAGTGAGTGGCTCCCCCCAGGACAGACGCTCAAGGACACACAGACCAGCCCTCGCTGCCCGGAAGGGGGTGCGAGCCGGAGGCGGCCTCCCAGGCCTGGGCCCCTCTCCCCAGGGCCTTCTCCCGCACAAACATATTTATTGGGCTTGATGGCAAACAGATTATGCTTGTCCCAGGAAGGGCAGCTCGAAAGAGAAAACCTTGAAGTCCGGGAAATAATGATGAGGGGAGTTAAATTAAAGTGCACGAAACCCTCCCGAGAGATAACGTCAGGGTGAGTTACAGGCCCGACCGGGGGCGGGGGGCTGGCAGAGGGGCCCGGAAAGGTCGCGGCGGTGCGCGGAGGACTAGGAACATAAATATGGGGCCAGATGCCCAGCCGGGTCGGCGGGGTGAAAATATTGGGGTCATTCCAAAAACAATTACCCTGCTTGGTTTGCTCTTCAGGTCTTGTAAATCTTTCACCTTTTATAAAAGATTTCGGCGGAAAGAAGCACTTTGGAGGCTTTAACGCATTCCTGTAGCGGCCTCTTGTTGGTTCTGCTGCAAGAAAACATCAGACAAAGAGGGGAGGGGGGGGTAATTACCCAGCATTCTCAGGGGCACAGGGAGAGGCCGCCGGTTTCTTCTAATTGGAGAACGGAGGCTGCCCTGGGCTTGGACTCACCCCGTTTGGAGTCCCCTCACAACCTAACAATTAATTTGTTGTGTTTTGAAAGCAGTCACAGTGGGGCTTTCGGTACCCAGAGGACCCTGGTTTGGGGGGCAGACCAGGCAGCTGTGTGGTGGCCCCCTTGACTCCTGTGGCAGTTTTCTAGGGAGACGTGTCCCCAGGCTCAGGTGCCCACCCGGCGTCCTGAAGCTGGAGGATGCGTCTGTGCCTCCATGGCAACCCCCGTGTGTCACTGCGTGTCCCAAGGGACCCTGGCCCTGGCTGGTTTGGCTCAGTGGATAGAGCGTTGGCCTGGGGACCAAAGGGTCCCAGGTTCGATTCCGGTCAAGGGCGCATGCCTGGGGTTGCGGGCTCGATCCCCAGTGGGGGGCGTGCAGGAAGCAGCCGATCAAAGATTCTCATCATTGATGTTTCTATCTCTCTCTCCCTGCCTCTCTGAAATCAATAAAGATATATTTAAAAACACACACACAAAGGGACCCTGGTCCAAGCGCGGTGCCTCTGTCTGTGTTGCAGGGCGGTGTCAGCACCAGCAGGAGGCAGTCGTTCCGTCCACAGCAGCTCACTGAGGCCCTGCCGTGCCACTCGGTTGGTTGGGTGTCGTCCTGTGCACCAAAAAGTTACTGGTCTGATTCCAGGTCAGGGCTCAGGCCCGGGTTTCGGGCTCGATCCCAGGTAGGGGGTGTGCAGGACGCAGTCGATCAGTGTTTCCCTCTCATATTGATGTTTCTCTCTCTATCTCTCCTCCCCTAAAAACCAATAAGGATATATTTTTTAAAAAGTTTATTGAGCACCTGTTGTATATGCCAGCCATCGTGTGGGGCCCTGAGGCCTCAGGCTCAGCCAAGGGCTCGTCTTGAAGGCAGCCGTTTCCTAGGTTTCTCTGTCCCTCTGGACGTAGCCCCCAGGTTGGCTCTACCTCAGAAATCTCTCTCCCATTACTAGCTCCTTTAATTCTCATGACCCTGTAGAGAAGGGATTACTAGCTCCATTTCACAGACGGGGAAACAGAGGCTCGCAGAGGTGAAACGTGCCCGAGTGTCACACATAGGGAGTGAGGCAGAGCTGCGGCTCCAGAACTGTGTTCTTCCCCAAGTCCCGTGCCTCTCAGAAAACAACGGCAAAGGGTTAAGACGGTGGGACCTGGGTTGAAATTTCTGCCCTGCTTCCCCCTAGCTGTGTGACCGTGGGTGAGTCACTGAGCACACTGAGCCTCCCTCTCATCTGTGTAATGGGCGCAGTACTTAGTCCTGCCACAGGGGGTGGTATAGAGTCAAGAAGCTCAGGCATCAGGTGCTGGGCCCAGGCCTGGAGCCTCTAGCGCCCTCTAGAGGTGGAGACTGCTGTTTACGTGTGCATTTGAGAATGTCTCCCAATCATCTCTCCGTTTGCCAACTTCCAATCTATAATAATAAAAGCGTAATATGCTAATTAGACCAGACAGCCGAACGACCTTCCGGATGTCCTTCTGGATGAAGCCGGGGCTGCGAGGGCAGAGCCCCCTGCACGAATTTCGTGCATCGGGCCTCTAGTAAGATATAATTATCCAAACTGAATAAATGTTTGCTGGGTGGGACTTAGACTTTCTTTAGATTCAAGCCAGACTGATCTATAGCAGAGGGGTACGAAGGGGGTGGGTGGTGGTGGTGGTGGGCTGCTTGGCCAGGCCATGCCTCCTGGGGACTAAAGTCAGTGTTCACATAGAAATGCTCATTCATTCACACACACATTCAACAAATGTTATTTTGTGCCAGGTCTGCTCTGGGTGCTGGGGATACAGTGAGTGGGGAGCAAGACAGACTTGAGTCCAGAGCTCATATTCTGGGGTGGGAGACAGGTGGGAGCCAGAGAGGCCGGGGGGGAGGCCAGTGCTGTGTATGCCAGGAGGGCGATGATGGCAGCCTGGACGGAGATGGTGTGGCCCCGACGATCCCCAGGGAAGTGATGGGTAACCGAGGCTCACACAGGGAAAGTGACTTGCCCAAGGTCGCCGAGCTCCTAGGTGGCAGAGCTGGTTTGCTTGACTCCAGAGGCGGGCTCTGGCCAGGACCTGGCACGGCTCCCCTGGGGAGGGGTTGCTGGAGACAGCAATGCTAACCTGCGTTCGGAGCTACCCCAGTTCTGGAAATGAGGACACGCTTGGCAAAAAGGGTGCTTGTGACACCCTGCATCTGTCACCCCCTCCTGGAGCAGAGTGCACGGTGGCCTATTCAAGGCTCTGAGAGGAACCGGCTTAGCCGTGTCAACACAGCGTTTCCCAAGCCTCTGTGTCCACGGAACCCTTTTGGGGAGCAGGGCACGTTTTAACATTAATTGTGTTTATTCACGAATATTTGTTGAGCACGTGCTATGTGCCAGGCACTGGTGGAGAAAAGCGGGTGTGGTCCCTGCTCCCCGGGAGCTGCAGTTGGCATCGGTCACTTCCGGGGGCGTCACCCCAAGAAAGAGTGTCTGGGCAGGAGCGTGTAGGCGACTGCATGGTCACCACCCTCCATCGTCCTGACTTCCGTGGACAGAGGGACACTGCCGGCCAGAAGCCCCTCCCCGGCGGGGCCAGGGCTGTCGTTGCTGACCCACCCAGCCCTCTAGCAGTTAGTGCTCAAAGGTGGTTGGGGGGACCCCGGGGGCATGTGTGTCCTCACCATCCAGGTGACCAAAAGGGGGACATGGGGGAGAGGTGACTGCCGCCCAGCCCTCTGAGAAGAGGAAGGTGGCTGGGTCCTCGAGGGCCGGGCTCGGTTCCCAGGACCCCTGGCTGTGCCGAGGGTGGCGGCTTGTTCTGGGAACCCCTTTGCCCGGTCCATCCTGGGCCTCCCCTCCCACGTCAAAGCGCCGCGGCTGAGACGATGCCGTCAGGGCTAAGCCACCAGCTCTGTGGCTCCTGGACGCTGCCAAGCAGTGGCTCTGCAGAGAGGGCTGGGTGGGCCGTGCCAGCTCTGCAGGCTTCCCGTGGGAGCGGGTGCTGAGGTCAGGCCAGCAGGACAGCCCGGCTCAGGCACCTGCCGGGAGGCCCGTTCAGAGCCACCTCTGCTGTGTGATCCTGGGACAATGACAGGACTCCGAGCCTCGATTTCCTCATCTGCGAAATGGGATAATGACAGCACGGCAGCGTCATCCTTAGGCCTGAGCCCGGGGCGGCCCAGAGGACGCTCCCCCCGGTGGGTGCCGGCCTCCCGATGGAGGCAGGAGGGCCGCTCACATCCCTTTTCTCCTCGCAAGAGCTGGAGGCTCGGAACATTCTCTCTGACCTGAAAAAAGCCCCACCGGACGCTCCTGTGGGTCTGTTACACACACGACTCTGCAAATCAGATGTGACAGGGCAATGTGTGCCAAGATGGTGGCCAGCTGTTCAGCTGTGAGGAAGGGGCTGCTTAGGGACGGCTCGGCCTCCGCGGAGAGCAGGCGGCGTCGGCCTCGCTGTGCCCGGAGCACAGGGGTGTGAGGGCGGCGCCCCTGCCCGGGACGGGGCACGGGCGGCCGCTGGTGGATGAAACTCGCACACACTTAGTCACGTACACGCACACACGTGTACAGCGCTCACACACAAGCACACACACTCTCTCACCACTTCTCCCGGGAAGTTGAGGTTGAGGCGAGGCTTTCCCCTCCTTTGTGCCTGACATTTGGGGCTGGAGTCAGAAGCAGGTCTGCGTCCCACCAATACCCCTTCCTCACTGGGCACAGCTCCTTCACCCTCAAGCCCTGTTATTGTGGAACGAGGCCGTCGGCCCTGCTTCTTGGTGATTTTAAAAACAAAGGGTACTTGGCCCAGTGGTTGGCACCTGATCACTGCTGAGGAGGTCCACTGATTTCACCTGTCCTCTGCCCCCTTTCTGCCCTGGTAACCAAGGCCCTTCCCCTCCCCCTGTGGCCCCGGAGGGGCTGCCAATCACACGAGTCCAACCCTGGCCACAGGGGTTGGCCCAGGGATGGACATGTGACCCCTGCCAGGCCAATCAGAGACCTGGCCTGGGATGTGTATATGGTTTTGGGGACAGGTCCCTCCTGAGGCTTGACGACTGACCCATGTCCCGCTTGCTTACGTGGGGGATGCTCTTCTCAGGAGGAGAGAGTGAGCCCCGAAATGGGACAGTGGGGCTGAGGGGGGCCAAGGTGCTGCAGGGCGGCTGCTGAGCTCCTGTCCTCCCGTGACACTTGCAGGGACGAGAGGCTGGTCTCGTTGTTGGGCGGCATGTGTTGGGAGCTGCTCCGTGAGAGTCGGTCCCCGAGGGCCCCTCACAGCATCCTGGGAGGGACAAGGTAAGTCCTCCCCCAAACTCCCTCCTCCCCCAACATGGGCAGGAGAAACCAACCACCCGGGAGTCGCCACCAGGAGCCTCTTTCCACAGTCAGGGAGGGTTGCTGGGTAATGACGGAGACAACCGTTGGGCAGGATCTGTGCGCAGCTGAGCTCTCAGCCCCGGTGGAACCATAGCCGCAGGCCCTGCAGCGAGGCTCCCGAGCCCAGAGGGAGGCCGAGGAGCCCTCTCCTGCTCACACATCTCCCATGGATGGGGCTGCACTTGGCTGGCACCCTCCTTCCTTCCGCTTGGAGAATTCCTCTTGGGTTCCTCGCCTCGGAATCTGTGCTCCCCAGGTCCCCACCAGCTTGTCACCCTCTAATAAGATCCACCGGAGCCAGGCCGAGCCTTTCCCCAGGAGAGTTCTCCGCCCCCAGCTGCACGCAGGCCTGTGGGAGAAGCTGTGTCTGCTTACAGTCCCCAGGCACAGCCGCTCCTGCCTCAGACATCTGGTCACCTGAGCCCTAGAGAGTGGGTCTCGGCCCCATGGACCACGAGTTCCCAAAAGAGGCTCTCTGTCGGGTAATTTCTGCGCCCTCAGGGCCCGGCCGGGCACGGCTCAGGGTTGGCATTAGCGGACACTTGTCGAATGACTGCTGAGTGCTCGCATTCCTCCAGAGGCAGGGAACGCACTCCCCATCGGGAAACGGTTCTCATCTTCTCGGTGGCCACCTGGGCGGGATTCCTTGGGCTTCTTCTGGGCAGGCTGGAGAGGGGGCCCTGCCTGGTTCCCGGGTTCCCCCAGCACCCCTCACCAGCGGCAGCTCCCTCCCACCCATGCCTTCCTCTCGCCAGGAAGGAGACAAGCACTTTGCAAACCTAAGTTGAGCCTGCCGCTTCGGTCACAGACGCTGGTCGGAGCCCGAACTGTGGCTCTTCCCTGTCCATCATATCATCCCCCAAAGTGATGAGAAGGCAGAGCTGTCCATCTCACTGACTCTCAGGTCTCCACATGGTGAATTTCTTGCCTGGTTAATGATTGCTTGGACAGACGGCCGAGCGAGCGCGCTCTTTGCTACATATCTCGTGTTCACAACTCCTGCGCGTGGTCCCTCCCCTGCACTACCTCGCCGGTCCTCCCAGCAGCCCCCCCACAGGCTTGATTATTTATGCCCCCATTTCACAGACGGGCCCTCAGAGAAATTGGGGGGTTCACTCAAGGACCCTGGCATGGTGACTCACGGCAGGTGTGTGGGCCCAGGTCGGTGCCGCCCAGAGCCCAGAGTTCAAGGCTGGTGGCCCTGCAGGCCCCAGAGCTCAGCCTTTTGAACCCCACCCACCTCCCCCCAAAGGCTGCCGTGAACCCCCTCCTCACCATTTGCAGGGCCTTCCCCTCGCAGTGATACGCTCTGCACCCACTCGTCATCGCCCCTCCTCTGTGGAGCTGATAACCTGCTCATGAACGCTGACCTGGCCGCAGGGCCCACGCTCTGGGCCCCCAGGCCGCCCCGGCTCCCCCAATCTGGGCCGCTGCTGTGCTGATTCCCCTGGTACCCCAACAAAGCCACCAGCCGCAGCGACTCCTCCCTGTAGGAAACGGAGACTTCCGACACCTCCCCAGGATTCCAGGGTTTGGCCCAGACATTCCCCAGCCCAGAGGAGCAACTCCCAAGATGAGGTGGGCACCAAGGTTTGGGGGTAACCTTGATTCTAGAACTTTCTCTACTAATTTACAGCCTCCCCCAGCGCTTTTCTCCAACGCCTATCAGCGAAGCCCTTAAAAGAGTCAAAGGCTTGAAGAACGCTAGAAATTTAATGTATGTTAAAAGGGTATTAAATTCTAAAGTAAAATTTACATGGAAATATGACATTAAAATATTTTTAGCTTTCAGGAAGCTGGGGGCTGGAATGCTATAATATAGACAAATTTTATCATTTTAGAAAGAATTAGCTTCACAGTATTTCTTATGTATTCACAGAGTTAATGCATGAAGATGTCTGAACGCTGCCTGGGGCTACGGGGCTGAGGCAGGCGTGCACCTGGGAGAGAAAGCTGGGGTGGGGCCCCGGAGGGAGGGCACAGGCCCCCGGCTGGATCCTGGGCTCCCCTGGGGGTGCTAGGGCGGCCCCCTGAGCCCTGAGGTCCCGCCAGCAGGGAGAGGCCTCGGCCTGTGTGTTCCCAGGGAGGATGTGACTGGGCAACCTTGTCTCCATGGCTACCTGTTACTGATCCCCTACTGTGCGCAGCCTATGACTTCATCTTATTTACTCCTCATGCAATTCCGTGAAGAACGTGGGATTTTGTCCCCGTTGAGCAGATGAGAAAATGGCTCAGAGAGGTTGAGTCATGAGTCCAGGTCACACAGCAGGGAGGCAGATTTTCATTCCTTCTGCAGATTCTCAGCTCAGTCTTGAGACTCTTTAAACCTTCACCACCTGGCTGCCCCCCTGTCCTGGTTCCCCAGCATCCTGGGTCCCAGCCCTGGCCTGCCCCACCTCACCCTGGAGCTCTGGCTCTCATCTCTCCCAGACCCTCAGTCCCAGCCGGCCTTCCCAGCCAGGTGAGCATGGCAGCCCGAGCACCTAGAACAGACCCTCCCAGAGGGTGTGCCAGACCCTTGTGGGGTGAAGGGCCAAGTTTAGGTATAGCAAGCACTCTCTGCCAGCACCCCCATGCCAGGCCCTGGGCAGGGGGCTGGGCACCCAAATATAACAGACCTGTCCCCCGGCCCCCAGTGGTGGGTTTGCCTCTCAAAAGTCTGTGGCTGAGTCCTTTCCTGGAAGGGGCACAGGAGGGCGTGAAGGGGGTGCTTAGAGGTGGGACCAGCTGTGACTTCCACAGCGTGAGGTGTGTGCTGGCTCCAGGGCCGGAACCCCAGGCCTCAGGGGGATCCTTTATCCTTACCCTGGTGCCCTCCCTGTCTGCAGGGCCAGGGGTCTGCTACAGGAGGGTGGAGGGTGGGGAGTGGGCACATGTGACCCACAGGAGGTGGTTTGGGGATCGTGGAGACTGAGGGACCGATGAGGGGGAGGCTTGGCCCTTTCTGCTCCTGCCATAGGGACCCTCTAGATGGGGGCTATCTGGCTTAGCTCAGGGGTCCCGACTCTTCAGGAGCAAAAGAACTAGAAGGGGGGACCCTCAGGCCAGAACCCAGGGGCCCTAAGCCAGCTGGCCCTCCTCCAGCTTACCTCTGCTCCAGGCAGCACCAGAGCAGGGAGCCAGAGCGACTCCTCCACCTGCCAGCTCTGTGACCGTGACCCAGCCCATCTGCAAAGCCCAATGCCAGAGGTCAGGGTGGAGGACGGGCCTGTCCCAGACGTCCAGGGAACCCACCGGAGTGGGCGCTAAGCACAGCGCCAGCCCCGGCTGTGCCCCTGACCCTCACCATGGAGATGAGCGCTCCTACCAGCCCCACTTTACAGATGGGAAAACCGAGGCTCCTGGAGATGAAAGGTGTCCTCAATCATCCGGCTGGACAAGGGCAGGGCTGGGGTTCCTACCCAGGGCTGGGTGACGTCAGGCCGTGTCCGTGTCCCCGCGGCCGGGAGGAGGCCCCCAGCCCCTCTGCACGCTGACAGCCTCGGGTGTGAAGTGAGGAGTGGCTCAGACTGCGGCAGCTCGGTCCCAGGAGGACCCCCCCAGGGCAGGGGGGCCGTGCTGGCGGAAATGACCGTTCGCTGCCTGGCAGGCACCTCTGGGAGGTCACTCATTGGCAGTTAAAAATCTATTGTGACTTGTCAGAAAAATGAATAAATGGGCACATTATTTTTTCATTCCAGACCTCAGCATCTGTTTGTCTAATCAGGGAGGAGAGTGGGAAGTCGGTGAGGGCTGCCGTGCGTTTTATGTAAGTTTTCCTCTGTCACAGGAGTTTAAATGGGTAATGAACAGGCCGCGGTGATTTGAAATATAATCCCATTACACTGACGAGATTACGGGGCTTCGAGACTTCACAAATCACTCTCAGGGCTTTCACAGCAAACACCACCCTACTGGGACTTCCCATTTAGGCAGAGGTGTTTGGTGGGTATACAACTTGGCAGGCTTAACCCTTCCCTCTCCTTGGCTGCTTCCCAAATACAGGGTCCCCCCAGCGGTGCCTCAGTGGGGCCCTCAGGACCTGGGGTGTTTGGGCCACTAGGACAGCTTGTGTGGGAGGTGGGAGAGCTGACTTCGCCACTTCCCAGCTGCATGGCTTCTCTTTGCCTCAGTTTGCTCATCTGTAAAATGGGGGTTAGGTGGACAAGAGGATGGACTGAGAAAATGGTTAGTAAAATAGTAACTAGCTTTACTTGAGGACTTGAGAGGCAGGGGCAGGCACTGATGCAGGACTAGCGAGTTACACCCCGCTGTCCCCTTGAAGCAGGTGTCACCATGTGACTAATTCTGGCCAATGAAACATGAGTGGAAGTGGGCAGTGACAGGTGTCACTTTTGAACCACAGTATGTCATTTTTACTGCTCTTTCTCCAGGCCCCTGCCCCCCATCTGCACCCCAACCTTTATGGAAACCTGAGGATGGCTGGATCCACGGCTGACTGTGAAGAGAAATGTTAAGCCACTGAGGCCTTGGGGCTGTTTGTTGCCGAAGCAGAGCCTGGCCCATCCTGACTAGCAAACTCATACAATCCTCACAATGCCCCTTCGAAGTATTATTGTCCCCATTTTACAGAAGGGGAAACTGAGGTTCAAAGAAGTAAAGTAGCTCATCCAAGGACACACCAACCAGGAGGCAGAGCTGGACTTTGAGCACCATCTGCCCGACTCCAGGACCTGCTTTTTAAGAGGGTGCTGGATGAGCGGTTTGTTTCACATCAGTTGGTGAGAATGGTGGGGTAGAGTGCCAGAGGGTGGGACTTGGACTGGGTGTAGCCCGATGGTGCCAAGCCCTCCAGTCAAGCTGTTTGTCCCTGAGGCAGAGGGCCATGGCCTGGCTCCTGTGTGCCCTCCTTCCTGGGCACTGAGGAAGCTGGTCTTGGCAGCTGCCATGGGCAGCCTCTTCGGCTCTGAAATTCGAGGGGACAGCTTGGCACAGCTGGCTCTCCTATGGAGAGGGTACTACTGGGGAGCACCATGGGGATGCTGCTTAGGCAACTGGACTAAGTGAGGTGACAGATGTCATGGCCCGCTGCCCAGGCACTGAGCACGTGCTGTCTCACTCAGTTTTGATTCCAGCTGGGAGAAGTGGGCATTTTCATCCCATTTTACAGACCTGGACACTGAGGCGCAGGGAAGTTAACCACTTACCTAGAGGTCACGAGGCTGGTGAGTAGAGGAGCTGGGACTGTGTGCAGCCACAGAGCGTGCACAACCCTCCCCACCCCACCCCCGCCCTCCGGATGCCCACAGGGAGCGGAATGTAAACAGTCTTGATATTTGGTTGACTTGGGTGGTGGTTGCAGCGTTCCCCTTAAATGGTCCCTTCCGTGGACACATGTCTCATGTGAACTGCGTGTGCTGTAACTCACCTTACGAGGAGGGTGTTGATTTTGTAACGGAAGGAGGCGATGCTTTCAACGTCCCCCGAGTGCAGAGGCCGTCCTGTCTCGTTCAGTGTGAAGGCGGCCCCGGTGCGTTTCCCGGACACTCGGTTCCACATCCACTGGCACCAGGCGGTCACCGTGGTCACCGTCTCAGGATGACGCACTCGGACTTCAAGGATTCAAAGCAATACGCAAGACGGCATGTATAGGGCTTTTATTTTAATATTGAATATGTCACAGGGTTTAATGACCAAATTAGTCATTTACATTTTTCAAAGATACCTAAATATAAAATTGCTGAAAATTCAAATACAGATAGCAAGCTACAAATAGTATTTCTTTTGTTTCTGGGGGGAGGGTGGAAGACGTTAGAAAAGGCTGCTTCTGTTGGCTGAACAAAGCTCAGGAGGACAGAGGAGGTCATTAAAATGACCCGTGTGCAAAGAAACACACTCGACTTTGAGATGCGGTCTTCGTCACATCTCTTCCTGGACCATTTAGAAAACGGTTAGAAATGCAGGTCCTCCAGCTACACCTGGTCCCTGAGCCTGGGCCGGAGTGGGAGGACGGCGCCGGGAGGACCTGGAGCCGGTGAGGACCGCAGAGGCAGCTGCGCGGCCAGACGTCCGTGCTTCCCGCCCGGAGCAGGCTTCCCTGGCCCCGCCACTGCTCACTGCTCCCCGATGTGGTGGAGAGCGGAGAAGCGCCCAGGAAAAACCCACACGTGGGCCTAATCGCTAGTTGCAATGGACACTTGCTACTGAAGGATGGAGACCACTTCTGGCGGGAGCCGGGCAGAACCTGAAGACCAGCCCCCCGCAGCTCCCCCTGAGGTCGGAGGTGCTGGGACGCGCTGGGGAGAGGCTGAGAGGGGAAATGGCGCCGCCCCGGACACACACCACCAGTCCCTTCCTAACCTTAGTAAGAGACTCCTCAGAGCGCTGCGCTCATTTAACAAATGGCAGAGTTAAAGCTATTGACTAAGCCCTAAACATTCCTTCTGAGAAATCGAGCCACAGCTTTTCCAATCTGCCTGTTCAATATGGGAACAGATTTTAAAGCGAATAACATAATCAATCCTCTGCCCCAAAGAATGGTCCGTCATACCAACCGTGATAAAGAGGACACCTGTTTATTAAAAGGAAAAAGAAATGTACATTTTTGTTCTTCAAGAAATTTGATCAAGTTGTAAGGAAATGTGTGGGCATGGCTATGTACATCTCGGCTCCCCTCGGCCGCCTGGCCTGAGCCCTGCCACTTAGAGCCGCGTCCTAAGGGTGCCGCCCTTCCCCGGAGCCCACAGCCTGCCCTGAGGACGGCAGGACGGGGGGGGGGGGGGGGGCGCTGGCCAGCTGGCCCTGGAGGCAGCTCTGAGCCGGAGCAGACTGAGGCTGGAGGCCAGGGTCACTGCTGCCCTGATTTCTTCTCCTTCTGGAAGCTGAAGCTTGTGCGTCTGTTCAGTTTTCTTTGTTTTTGAGCAAAATAGTCAGCCCGGGCAGTGCTGGCTCGTGACTCCAGGATGTAGTTGACCTGGAACAAGAGGACACACCCGGTCACGCGCCAGCAGCCACCCGCTCGCCCAGGGCGACAAAAGACGGCATGTGTAGGGCTTCGAAATGTTTGAGCGCCCTCAGGGGCCTCCTGTGCTTGGGGCGCAGCAGCCCAGCAGGCTGGGCCGAGGCTGCACTAGGATGGGAGACACAGGCTCGGAGGACGGTGCTGGCCCGGCCTGCCCGCCAGGCAGCGGGGGCGCTTTTCCGACCGCAGAGCCTGCGGGCTCACACGTGCTGCCTCCCAGAAGGCTGTGCACCCCTGGGTAGCACGTAACTTCCCTGGGCCCCACTTGCCCCGTCTGAAGGACGAGAACGCCGTAGGATGAAAACCAAACCAAATCCAGGCTCTCCATTCAGCCCCGGCAGGTGCAGAGCTCCCAACGAGGGTGCTTCATTTCACACCCACAGCCCCCAAAGTCAGGGCTCATCCGAGGAAAGGAGAGCGAGGCTCCGGGAAGAGCGGGCGCTGACCGGGACCACGCAGAGGGCCGGGCAAAGCTGAGGGGCTGAGGACGCCGGGTGCAGAGTGCCCAGCCGGCCGCCTTCCCGGTTACGGCTCAGACGCGGAGCTCGGCCTTCTGCACGCTGCTGCTCTCGGGATCCTTTTCGATCCCCACACGCGGACCCGCCACATGCTGGGGGCTGACACACATGCGGTCACGGTCACCAGCATCTGCCACGCCTGAGCCTGGCCCCATGCTCGGTTCAAGGTCTATGTCCTGAGGAGCCCACAGCCTAGCGTGTCCCCTGGCATGACAGAGTGACAACAGAGCGGAGCACGAAGGAAGGGGTAGCTGCTGGGGAGGACGGCAGGGAGGCCTGCAGGGGGGATGGAAGAGCGAGGGTCGGAGAGAGAACGAGGAGTGTGGGGCTTACAAGGGCCGGGGAGAACCACGGGCATTGGCACAGCAGAGGCACACAGTGAGGGGTGCCCCTGGAACTGCAGAAGCTCGGTGGCGGTCAAGGTGAGGTGGGGAGGAGCTGGAAGGGCAGCGGTGCCGTGAGCAGACCTGCGCCCAGCGGCGAGGACCAGCCCCTGAGAGGACAGCAGCAGCCTTATGAGTGGGATGCCATTATCACCCCCAACGTGCAGATGGGAAAGCTGAGGCACGGAACAGTAATGACACTTCCTCAAGGTCACAAAGCAAGCGTCTGGGCCAGGATCCGGATGGGGTGAGTGTCAGGCCCTTGACGGACACACCTTCCGGTTCTCCAGGCCCCACCTCTTCAGAGGCACCCCACCCCCTCACGCCCTGACACCACTCCTCCCACTGCCCCCAGCTCCTCTGGCTGGAGCGCTTTTTGTGAGCAAACACCATTTCCCTTCACTCTCAAATATGTAAAGTCATGACTAGAAACCTGAGTACTTTTGGGTACAGAAACCAGCCACCACCTCTGAGGGCCACGTGTCCTCCACCCAGAGCGGGGGAGGCAGCGAGGGACGGCACACCTCACAGGGGGCCGAGGCTCCGACACTGTGTTCCCTCCAAACTTTCTGCTCTGATAGTCGCCAGCAGCAGGCATTAAAGGCTGGTGTGTGCGTACAGAAGGCCTGACACGCTTGGCCCACTGCCTCGCCAAGTTACCAGCTGAGAGCAATAAATCATGAGGCCGCAGGGCCGGCTGACGATCGGGACACTCCAGACCGTGTGTGGAAATAAGGTTTTATCATTCTTAATGAGAGCAATCTTTGCATTATATCGCTTGCACACTCAGCCAACCTAGTGTTTTCGGCACATGCAACTTGACAAAAGCATTTCAAGATGATCCTTAAGTAGCCAACTATTTCCTAAATTTGTTATCTTCAGTGCTTTGTGATAATCACATAGATAATTTTAATGGAAGATTAATGTAATAATCAAAAGATAAAAACGCCCTTTGGTCTGCCATTAGCTGGTTAATATGCTGTGGCTTAAAACTTGCACAATTTTATGCACTATGGAGTGCTTCACTTTCAATGCATTTTACAGCTCGAGGCATAAAAATATAGGGAGTTTTCATGGCCAATAAAGCCACAGCCTCCATCACTCGATCATGAGAAGAACCCGATTTGAAGAGACCAATGATTCCTCCGAGATTCATCTGCAAGCCTGCAGAACCAGGGACCACACGTGGCTTAGCTCAATTATATCCCGGCCGGGAGGCGTGGCTCAGGAGCGCCTCAGCCTGCGTCCAGCTGACGCTCCGCCCTCTGCGCTCTGTGGTCCTGGGCCTCTCTCTCCTCATCTACAAAATGGGGATAAAGAGCGTCCACACTGCAGGCCAGTTGTGAAGACTGAATGAGATAATGCATATGCAGTTCTGCTCAGTAAATGGGAGATATTAATGTTTCTGCACATGGAAAAACACAATGAGAAAAAAATAACCGGATGGAGAGTTGCCTGTTCATCATAGTTTCTTTGACATCAGCCTCTGGCCCTTGTTTCCTCCTTCAGTTTCAGTCGAAAGTGCTCTTTTTATGCAAAACACCTGAATTCTAGAGCCACCACGAGGATTACTGGTGTCTAAGACTGAGCCCTGAAGAGCCTCTGATGGAAACATTTCTCCCGAAGGACTGGACGGGGCGGGGGCCGCAGTCACTGGGTGCTGGTGCGAAGCTCACGCAGACACCGTGGGAACGGGCACAAGGCTACGTATTCAAACTGCTACAGAAGTCAGAGACAGGAGGAGTGAAATGTCATCTTCCCTCAGGACCGTGGCCCTCAGCTCTCTAACTAATCAGGCCTGAGCGCACGGGACTCTCCCGGAGTCTCGTGCAGGAGGCAGTATTTCTACAAACAATTGATATGAACACAGACATTTTAGGGGCGGCGATGGGCCTCGGGGATTCTGCAGGAAAGCATCTGCTTCGGGAGCATTTGGTCCTGGGAGATGATTTCTCTGCACTTGCTCTTCCACGGTCTCACACTGAAGTCATAAACCTGTGTTTCTGTCATCAATCTGCTGTTGTGAAAATTATTTGATGTCAAACACAGGATTATAATTTTACTAGAATCCTTCTCAAGTCTTGAATATTTTAATGCTGGCTATAAAGAAAGCCCAGCCCTGACAGGGTAATGGAATATTGCTTTACCTAGGCCCTGAATACTCCGCACAAGTTCCCTGTGCTGTGTGGTGACGAGACGGCAAGTAACTCTTAGCTCGCTGGTTGTAAGCATCCGGCAGGCGCTGTCCCCGCGGCCGGGGCCCGGGGCCCGGGGCCCGGGGTGGGGTGAGGGGGAGCTGTGATCCAGGTGGTCCATGCACCTGCTGGTCTCCCCGCAACTGACAGTGCGACTCTGTCTCCGCTCCTGACTGCCCCCCAGCAGCAGCACCTTTTAAAGCCTCATCTACTACGTGTGGGAATCTTGTAGCCACGGGGACTTTGCCTCAGCATCTTTCTGTAAAACAATTCCATTTCGTTGAAATCCCCCCCTCAGCTCCCTAAGTCTGCACACTCTGGGGGTTAGGAGCACCAGGTCTGGAACCTGGGGTCCAGTTCTGGCTTTGCCAGCATGGCCCTGGCTAAGGTGACCTTCTTCCTGAGCCCCGTTTCACCGAGGCAGTGGGAACCCTTAGACATCGCTGCCCGCCGAGTCGTGAAGAACCAATGAATCGGCATGTCAGTGCTTAGCGGCGCCGCACTGCGCAGGCCCTGGTGATCTCTGCTGCTTTCGATTATTATTCCTTGATGATTCCACTCTCAGGGAGAGAATGAGTAACCACCTAAGTGGGTTTATCGCATCTCATTGGATTTGTGTTCTCACAGGCCTGTGTGGTGTGGGGCAGTGCAGCTGCCATGACCCCACTTAACAGGCAGGGAAACTGAGGCGCCCAGAGGCAATGCATCTCACAACGTGGAGCCCCTCTGGCTTTACGACCTGCTCTGCCAAAGCACACTTTTTTCTATCTGATCAACTCCACATGAATCAGCTGGAGGGAAGGATTCTGTTTGGAAGTCTGAGAACCACCAGTCCAGGGCTACTGGAGTGGTGCCCCGGGCAGCGGCCTGTGGCACCTGGGAGCATCTTAGAAACGCTCACCTCAGGCCCTTCCCCGGCTCCTGGACCGGTAAGACCCCGGGGCAGCCTTTCCCAGTCTGACCCGCTTTGGGAGGTTCTGTGTGGCCTGCCCCTCCAACCTTCCTCTGCTCCAGCACAGGCCTGGTGCAGCCTCCCAGCCAGGCTGTGCCGGGCCCTGCCCCTCTGCCCCTCGCAGGCTGCTGATAGTTTTTATGTGTAATGTTGTGTCCTCTGATGGAGGAAGAGCTCTGAGGGCAGGGGCTGGGTCGGCCCCGCAGCATCTCAAGCACTGGCCTGGCTCGCGAAGGTGCTCAGCGAGCATTGTTGAGCGGCGGTGACATACAACTCTAGCATCGAGTTAGGTGTGTTTTGAACAGGTTGCTAAGGTTACCTTGGGTACGGTAAGGTGTCTTCAAATAATAACAGTTTCCTAAGAGTCTGCTCCAGGAGCCTCAAGGGGCTTCTGGCAATAGATGGAAGGAAAGAAATGGTGCTTAAGAAGGATAAATAAGGACACGAGGAATCAGGATTTCTGGGGGCCAGGAGGAAGCCGAGGGGCGTCCTGCTTTGGCTAAGTGGGTGCAGGGCAGCTGAGCTGTGGTGTGGCCCTGGGTGCAGTACTCACAGGCAGGGTTCCTCCTCCGTAAAACTGGGCCTGAGAGCCTTGTCCTGTGTGTGCATGCGTGTTTGTGCGTGCACGTGTGTGCGTGTGTATTGAGGGGTGAAGGAGATGCTGCCAGGCCTGAGAACCACCCAGCAGAAGCCAGCCCTGCACACCCAGTGCCGGGGCCGAGGACACTCACCTTGAGCATGATTTCATTGACGGTAGCAGCGTCAGATTCGAAGTAGAGGTGTTTATAGTCATGATTGCTTAGATACGTGAGTTTAAATATTGCGTGACCTGGAGAGAGAAAAAACAGTGCTGAGGGGTTACCTACAGGGGAGACCCCCCTGATTCTCCCGTCATTCCAGATCAAGTGAGAGCAAGTGGCGGCTGTGTGGCAACTAGTCTTCAGAGTAGTTCATTTTTCTCATTACAGGCCGGGGAGAGACGGACAGTAGAAAAAATAAAACTATCAGGTCAAATGGCTAGTGAGGCCCCTTCTTACTCTGGAGTGTGTTCAGGGCAACATCACATTAGGAAGGCGTTAAGAACCTCTTCCACACAATAATTTCACGGAAAAGGTGGTATTTTTGAGGTAGAAGGCCAATTACCTCCAAATTATTGCTCTAAAAATAACTGTGAAGTAAAATAAATGAGCAACAGGAAGGAGAAAGGCCGGTAGCAATGCCATTATGAGCCTTCTCCACGGCCCTGGCTCCTGCTGTGAGGGGAGCCGTGGGCTTGTGACCCTGCAAGGAGGCTGCTCCCACGGCCTCAGCCATTTCTCCCTGGAAGGATGGGTGGCCTGGGGGACGGGCAGGGGGAGGGTTGCTCTAGACACGGCCAAGGACAGCTAGCACTTCCCACAGCAGACCGACCTCAGGGGTCCGAACCTCTAAACTGCCCCAGATCCAAGTTCTCACCCCCCTTCCCCATCACCTTCAGAATAACCATGCCAGTTCTGAGACTGCCTCCTGGGTTAGCCTCCTCTCACGCCACTGCCCTCACATGCCACAGGCCAGCCCACCGCACACCCCGCCTGCCCAGGCCTGGGATCTCAGTGACCCGTCTGGAGAAAGCCTGCCATCCTGGGGGACTTGGCTCAGCTGGTACCTCCCTGAGCAAGGTTCCACAGCTACACTTCCGGGCACACTCCCCAGTGACTCCCACACCGTACATACCGTCACCTGCAGCCCTGCCTGCCCTCTCTGTGCCTGTACCTGGGGCACACGTGCCAATCAAATTACCTCCTCTAAACTGAGACGTAGATGCCAGCCCGTCTCAGTCCAATGGGAAGCTGTCCCTGCCCCATCAGCACACGCTGTCCTTGGGTTCTGGAAGCCCCATGTGGCCCCTCTTTCTTAAGGAGAAAGTCCCGTTTCCCCTTAGGCTAGTTTGAAACATCGGACACAGAGTCTGCTGCAGACTCGGTGCTGATAGGACTCGAATTCAGCATATCCTTCTATTAGGCCTTCTCACCCGTTGTCCTTTTAATTGAAACAGCGCTGGTCACAGTTATTAATTAATAATATATCACCCATATTACCGTAAGTTCACCTCTTTCCCGGAGAAATTTTCTTGGGGACTTTATTTACAGTAGGTAATTCTTCAGACCTCCAAAAATAAACTGATATATGTGGTACATATGTGGCCAGAAAAGTTGAGCTGCTGGTATTTTATCCTGGAAAGATCATGATATACTAATTGCGACTATAAATTCTATATGGAAAAAATCAGCTAATAATTTCTGAAAAACCTCACTTTCAGTCACTTGACAAATTTAGCCTGATTCTAAATGGTGGCACTAAATTGTCAGAATTCTTAGCCGGAAGCTAATCATTCTGTTAACACGAAGTTCTTTGTTTCTGGTAAGAAAGTGAACCTCACGTGGATGACGCTGCGCGCACGTGTGGGTGGGGTGCTCCTGGGTCTTCACAGGCCCGCCAAGGACAAGAGTCTCGGTGCCATCGCCGAGGCAGAACCACGCGGCCGCTCTGCTGGCCATGCTGTGAGCAAGCAGAACCGTCTGTGAAGGTCACAGGCTGTGAAGGACACACACACACCCCTCTAGGAGGCCTTGCTGCCGACACCTGGCCATGGCAGACACAGACTCCAGGGCCTGGGGCGACAAAGGACCGGCAGGTCTCAGGGAGGCCGGTAGACCCGAAGCTTCGGGGTTCACTGACCACTCTGATAAGCGATCTCACGGACTGTCTACACCACCTGCTCCCACTCGTCACTGACAAAGCCAAACCTCAAGCTGCCAGAGCAGGTTTCACCTGAATGACTCGGACACCGCTACAAACCCACCCCGACTCTGGTTAGAGCTAAATCTACACACGGCACATGTGGTGTGCAGTCTGCACGGGCCTGGGAGCCTCTGGACGGAAGAAAGCCCTGACACTGTCTCCACGTGAGCTCAGAGGGGAGGCCCGAGGTTCGCCTGCCTGACAGTCACATGAAAAAACAAAAAGAAATCATCCTAAATCAGGCCTCCTGAAAGGCTGCCTACAGAGGCCCGGTGAGCACCAACATGCCACCTTCTGTTCTTGCTGTGTGCCCCTGGCCTGTCCCCAGCGCTCACTCCAGAGCCCCCAGGGAAAGTGAGGTGGACAGGGACGAGGAGTCCCATCCCACCAGCTCTCCGAAGCCTCTGACTTACTAGCATCTGCCTTTCCAGCGAAAGCATTCATGTCCCTGTGAGAACGGAGAAGTCACCGGCAGTGCTTGTGCTTGAATTTCAACGAAGCAGCCCCGTTGTGACCATCACAGAGCCACTGGGTTAGCGACTGGGTGAAGGTGAGGCGGGACAGGCAAGCAGAGAGCTGCCTCTTGCTCCGTGGGGGGCATTTCGAGGGAGAGCTCTGTGCGTAAGCTCAGGTTAACATCACAGCCATGTTTTGTCATACACGGTCGACTCGCTCCGGGGACCTCGGTTTTGCTCGGGGCCAGGGCAGTTTTACTGGGTTCAGGCCCTGCCAGGGACACGGGCTAGTGCAAGGATCTGCTGTGGAAACACTGGGTAGAGGCTGGCCTGGTGGGGGTCAGCTGGGTCAAGGTGGGGTGGAAAAGGGTAAGGGAGGAGTGTGGACGAATGTACGGGGGCAGGAGGCGGCAGACAGGATTGTGTATAGCGGACAGCCAGGTGACTCAGGGCAGCTACACAGGGCTGGGGTGCCAGATTCACCAGCCGAGGAAGCCATGAGGGCAGTGATGGGCAACCTTTTGAGCTTGGTGTGTCAAACTTCGCCAAAAAACTGAGCATAACTCGGGTAGTGTGTCACTTTGAGGAAAAAACATTATTTCGCAAATGTTTCATCCTCAGGAGCAGCAAATGTTTCATCCTCGGCATGCGGCCGTGTGTCATCAGAAGTGGCTACGCGTGTCAGTGCTGACACGCGTGTCATAGGTTCGCCATCACTGCCTAGGGGGTTGGTTGTAAGCTGGGCAATGAAGTGAGTGGTCAGATTGTGCTTCTGGATGTTCACCCTCGCTCCCAGGACCTGGAGACAGGGGGGACAGTACCACGGCCACCAGGTAGGCGCGGATTCGGTTTTGAGCTGAACAGGGTTAGAAAGGATGCTGAGAAAGGAACTGACTTGAGAACTATGAGAAGGGAACATTGGCAGGACTTGGGGAGACTTTTATAATAGAACTAGAGGCCTGGTGCATGACATTTGCACACTGGGGGGTGGGGGGGGTCCCTCAGCCTGGCCTGTGCCCTTTTGCAGTCCGGGACCCCTCGGGGGATGTCGGAAGCCTGCTCCCTGTGGGGAGTGGGCCTAAGCTGGCAGGCGGACATCCCCCAAGGGGTCCTTAGCGCTGCCACGGAGGTGGGAGAGGTTCCCACCACTGCCGCTGTGCTCACCAGCCGCCAGCCCTGCTTCTGGCTGAGCTGTACTCCCCTTCTGGAAACGCACTGACCACCAGGGGCAGCTCCGGCATTGAGCGTCTGTCTCCTGGTGGTCAGTGCGTGTCATAGTGACTGGTTGTTCCACGGTTCAGTCGATTTGCATATTAGCCTTTTATCATATAGGATATCCTATATGATAAAAGGCTAATATGCAAATCAACCAAACAGCAGAACGAGAAAATAAAATTTCCAACAAATATCATTCTTATGCCATTCGTTCTAACATATCCTATATAATAAAAGGCTAATATGCAAATCGACCAAACAGTAGAATGACTGGTCGCTATGAAGCACACTGACCACCAGCGGGCAGATGCTCAATGCAGGAGCTGCCCCCTGATGGTCAGTGCGCTCCCACAGAGGGAGCACTGCTCAGCCAGAAGCCCTGAGCCGGGCTCACGGATGGCAAGCGCAGCGGTGGTCGCAGGAGCCTCTCCCGCCTCCATGGCAGTCGGACATCCCTGAGGGCTCCCAGACTGAGAGAGGGTGCAGGTCGGGCTGAGGGACCCCCCCAAGTGCACAAATTTTGTGCACTGGGCCTCTAGTTAGTTAATAAGCAGAATTTACACTTGCATAGTTTCACCCAATCTAAAACCTATATATGAAATTATAACAAGTTAATTGATCTCTTGCTGGAAATGAATATATCAATAAACATGAGTAATTTATGCCACATGGTAAACTCCCACCTCTGGAATCACTGGCATTTTGGCACCCAATGAATAGAGTTAAGAACACAGAACAAGGAAAGTCTTATCAAACACCTTATTGGCCTGAGGCACCTCAAGGCTCCCCTCAGGTAAGGGAGGAGGAGGGGTCAAATGACCTTCTCAACAGCAGCCCGCAGGGCACCGGTCCTGGGGAGGGGGGGTCAGAGGGAATCAGAGATGGGCAGGTTACCCTTGAAAATTCAAAGAGCACCAGTTTTCATAGGGAGGGGCCAGCCACAGGGGCCAACTGTCTGTAAATATGTCAGCTAAGAAAAAAATTAAATATCAGTATAACTTAAAAGAAAATGTTAAGCCGTAGCTGGTTTGGCTAGGTGGACAGAGTGTCAGCCTGTGGACTTAACGCTCCTGGGTTCAATTCTGGTCAAGGGCACATGCCTGGGTTGAGGGCTCGATCCCCAGTGTGGGGCATGCAAGCAGCAGCCGATCAATGATTCTCTTTCATCACTGATGTTTCTCTCTTTCTCCCTCTCCCTTCCTCTCTGAAATCAATAAAAATATATTAAAAACATGCTAAGTCCAGTATTCCAATTAGTTCCAATTATTTTGCCTGGACTGTTAACTTTGTTTGGAAATTGAGGCATGAGGAAAGCTGGGCTGCTTGAGGGGGAGCATGAGCCCTGGAGTCGGTCAGGATGAAACCCCGCTTGGCTGGTCCCCTCGGCGCTGGGCCCCAGGAGCCAGGCTGGTGGGCAGAGGCGGCGGCGGAATGGTCAGGCATCGCACACAGCACGGACTCAGTGCGTGGTGGCGATCATTCTTACAACTGGGATGGAACTGACACTTGAAGATAAAATCATTATTTTAGAGGTTCTGTCTTTAATTGGGCCTCCTTTGAGCAGACATGCGGTGCCATAGGAATGGGGTATCAAACGCGGCGTCGAGGCGCTGGTCACACGCTCAGGGCAGACACTGGAACTGCATCAGCTTCTGAAAACTGAATGGGAGTCTGGGTATGTAAAAATGTATTTATGTTTATGTTTTTTTCCAAAGAGAAACAGAAGATGGAATGTAACAGCAGAAACTAATTAGTTGCACAAATGTCAGAAGGGGAGACGGTTGAGCTTTTGTGCTGTAATTTATCTTCTTAAACAAGAGGGTCTGCTGAAAAAAACGGGTTCCCTGGTCAATTCAGGGAAGTGGCTGTTCTACAGGGGCTATTATCACACAATGGGACGGCTAAGCAAAGAGGGACAGCAGCTTATCCACTCCTGCTAAGAGAAATGCTCCCAGGTTAGCACTGCAAACGGGGCAGGGATGACTGTTTGAAAGGAGGCTCCTTGGAGCATAACCTGCCAGCACTGACTACCTGGCACTGACCGGTCAGGGCCGGGCCTTCCCAGTGGAGCCTGCAGCCCATCTTTGCCGAAAGCCCTATGATTTAAAACTGAGAAGTTTTTTTTTCTTTTTAAAAATTCTTTATTGTTGAAAGTATTATATATGTCCACCTTTCCCCCCATTGTCCTCTCCCAAAAACTGAGTTTTAAAAAATATTTAATTCATGAAAGATAATAAACCATTATAAGTTCACATGAAAATGTATTTTTAATGGGAAAACCCTTATATTTCTCCAAAGTTTAATGAGAATGTGGCATTATTATATATATTTTGGTTTGTTTTGTTAATCTTTACCTGAGGGTATTTTTTTCCATTGATTATTAGAGAGAGTGGAAGGGAGAAGGAGAGAAACATCATGTGAGAGAGACACATCGACTGATTGCCTCCCGCATGTACCCAACCAAGGCCAGGATCAAACCTGCAACTGAGGTGCATACCCTTGACTGGAATTGAACCCAGGACCCTTCAGTCCTCGGGCTGACGCTCTATCTACTGTGCTAAACCAGCTAGGGACATTATTTTATACTAGAGGCCCGGTGCACAAAATTAGCGCACTCGGGTGTGTGTGTGTGTGGGGTCCCTCAGTCCGGCTTGCACCCTCTTGCAGTCCAGGAGCCCTTGGGGCCTAAGCTGCCAGTTGGACATCCTTAGCGCTGCCGCGGAGTTGGGAAAGGCTCCTGCCACCGCCGCTGTGCTCGCCAGCCATGAGCCCAGCTTCTGGCTGTGCAGCGCTCCCCCTGTGGGAGTGTACTGACCACCAGGAGGCAGCTCTTGCGTTGAGCGTCTGCCCCCTGGTGGTCAGTGTGCATCATAGCGACCAGTCATTCTGCCATTCGGTCAACTTGCATATTAGCCTTTTATTATATAGGATTTTTGAAATCTCTTTAATATTTGGTTTAACAGAAAACATCTGGATTATCCTACCTGCTTCTGCATTTGAGCATTGTGATATACTGTTTTGGCTGAAGCATATAAAGAAATGCCAGCCTCAGAGAGTTAAGTTTGGAAAAGGGAGGTATATTTTAAACTTTTCTTTCCAAATATTCCTTTGATGTCACACCAAACTGGATAAATGTTAGTTTCTAAAGATTATTTATAATATGAAATCTAAAAACAACTTTAATAAACTTGTATTGCATTAAAATCCATCGGTCTGTCTTGCATTTCGAATGCATTCTTACGCTTGCATCATTTTGTAACATCAGGCAGCAGCCTGGGAAATACTAGTCCACTGAGTTATGCAGGTTTCCATATGTTGGCACATTTCACTATACAACATGAGAAAATCACATTCATTAATATCACCACTGATCTCATCAGAAAAGTAAGCAATGAGAAGCCAACCTCACAGTGCTGTATACAAGTTTCCCAAACTTCTAATTGTCACCTGAAAGCTTGAATTTCATCACAGGCATCAAAGTGACATCACTTCCTTCATTTTCAAGAAAATGTCTGCTAAATACTAAAATTTGAATAACCACAACTTGTCAGTTGTTCTTTCAATAGAAATGGTGTTCCATGAAATAAATGGGTAGTTCGTCTTATAACTCTGACAATTACACAAGTGCTTTTCCATGGATAAGTTTTCTATTCCCATGTGCAGCAAAAGTGCTTATGGTGTAGCATTATTTCCTCAGGGTTGCAAAACACTCTGTGTTGCCACAAAATAGCTGCATTCTGCCATACTACTGCGCTGAGTTCCTGAACTGCTTTTTAATAGTTTTTCTTTTGTTTCATTTTTGATCAACTCTAGTCAGTTTTCAGTTCCCATTGTCTTTATTAAGTTATGTCATTCTTCTTCTAATTTTCTACATTTAATATCATTTAGCCCTTTGCACTCGCTTGCTTTTTTCTCGATTCCTTTATTCTACTCGGGATTTAATTTTTTAAATACCCCAGATTTTACAAAGCGTGGCAGTAGAATAAAAAACTGGAGTTTCTTTTCATACAAACTTATTTATTTGGATTTTTTTATATTTCAAATTATTGACACATTCAATAACTGTCACACTTGACATCCGAGTGCAAAAGGTTAGAAGAAGTCCAGATAAACAAGCATGGCTGAAAATTTGTTAAAAGCCCTTGTAGACTCTGAGTCAGAGATAGGGATACTCTTCCATCAAAAAAAGAAAGCAGTTTAAGTGCCTTGGCTTCATGTCAGTGGCGGAAGGAAGAATGTAAAGCTCTATCATTTATATGTACCTTTGGGTAAGTATGTAACTTCTTTGAGCTCTGATTCCTCATTTATAAAATGGGAATAATATCTGCCTTATCGAGTTGTTGCTAGAATAAAAATCAACAATCCTAGGATTTTATAATAAACTAGAGGCCCGGTGCATGAAATTTGTGCATGGGAGGGAGGGGTCCCTCAGCCCAAACTCGCTCTCTCGCAAACCAGGACCCTTGGGGGACATCCCTCTTGCAATCTGGGACGCTGCATGCACCAGTGACCATACTTTTCATACAGGTGAAAGGCATCTTGCTGTTGTATGGGCAGCTACATTTTTTTTGCCCCGATTATAAAAAGTAGTACATAACATGATCCTTCTGAGGCAGTAGTACCATTTTCCTCATCTTATGGGTGGAAAAACTGAAGCAGAGAGAAGTTAAGTAATTGGCTTTGTCCCACAGTTATAAGTGTCAGAATCAGGGCTGACCACAAAATGTGCAAGCCAGAGTCCATGCGTGTCATCACCGCATCATCCTATTTTTTCGGTGCCAGGTTTTAATTTTTAAATCTAAGAGACTGCTCCCAATATAGAGGATAGGGTCCCTAGCCCTGGCCGGCGATCAGGGCCGATCTGTGGGGCGACTGGCAGGGCAATCAGGGGGCCCCTGCTGGCACCCGCCTTGGCTGGTGGCCTGGTGCCACACGCTCACTGGCCCCGCCCCCTGCCAACCTGTTCAGTCGATGTGCATATTAGGGTTTTATATAAATAAATGTATATAATACCCCACAGAGTTGTTGCAGGAATTAAGCAGCACACATTAAGTCACTCCATTGTACTGCAGATTGCATTATTTCTGATGAGAAGTCAGCAATCATTCTTATCTTGGTTTCTCTGGCCACTTTTCAGATTTTTCTCTTTATCACTGGTTTTCAGCAATTTGATTACAATGTGCCTTGATGTGGTTTTCTATGTATTTATCCTGTTTAGCCTTCACTGGGCTTCCAAGATTAACAAATCGATATTTTAAAATCAAATCTGGAAAAGTGTTCTCCCCCATACCTGAGACTCCAATTACATACACTATGTTAGAACAGTTGGTATCATTCCACAGTCTCTGTTCTTTTCACCCACGTTTTCTGTGTGCTTCAGTTAGAATAGTTCCTGCTGTCCTGTCTTCAGGTTCACTGATTTTGTAGGCAGATTCTGAAATGGCTCCCAATAATCCTGCCTCCTGCTTGTCACACCCTTCTGTAATCTCCTTGTTTGTGGGCTTGACCTAGAGACTTGCTTTTTTTTTTTCTATGTGGGATGGTTGATCTTGAGCCTCCAGGGAGCAAGCTGTCCCCAGACTTCTCCAAGTCCACATTTCTTTGTCTCCAATTTTTACATGTCCAAAGACAGGGAACCACAGACACACCTTTGTAGGAGGGTTAGAGACATAGTTCTGATGAATAAATACAGCAAAAGTGTTGGGATGTTACTGCTGAGACCAGGTTACAAACAATTATGACTTCTTTCTTGCTAGAACTCTCCTGCTCTTGGCTTCTTTGGTGAAGCCAGCTGTGTGCCACCTCATAAGCTTCCCCATAGAAAGGCCCAAGTGACAAAGAACTAAGGGTGCTCACAAGGAAATAAACTCTGCCAGCAACCGCTCAGTGAGCTGGGAAGCAGATCCTGCCTGATTGAACCTGGAGATGACTGTGTCCCCGAATGACACCTTGATTGCAGTCTTGTGAGAGACCCTGAGGCAGAAGACCCAGCTGAGCTGTGCTGGATTCCTGACCACAAAACTGTGAGATAATAAATGTTGTTGCTTTAAGACACCAAGTTTTGGAGCAATTTATGATGCCACAATAGATAATACACTGACCTTTTAAATTAATATCCCTAATCTGCTCCCATCAGTGAATTTTTTGATTGAGGTATTGTATTTCTCAACTCCAGAATTTTCATGTGGTTCTTTTTTAATAGTTTCAATTTTTCTTTTTTTTTGAGTTCTGGTTTTCCTTTAAATCTTTGAACACATTTATATTAGCTATTTTAAAGTACATCAGGTCATCGAATTAACATCATTTTGTTCAACACTGTTTCATTAATGTTGATGAGGAAAAAAAAATTGATTCCTGGCTTGGGGCCACTGTCTGTGTGGAGTCTGCATGTTCTCCCCATGTCTGCATGAGTTTTCTCCAGGTACATCTGGAAGATGTGCACATTAGGTTCACTGGTTGTCTGAGTATGGAGGGTGTGAGTGTGCCCTGCAATGGAAGGGCATCCTGTTCAGCACTGGTTTCTGCCTCGAGCCCTGAGCTGCTGGGATAGGATCTGGCCACCTGGGAGCCTGAACTGGAATAAACAGATGGGGAAATAATTACCTTGTTTTTATTAATCTTTCTTAAATGTATATATAGTTCACGTTTACTTCAGTGTTTAACACTACAAGTATTTGGGGTCTTTAGAAGTTTGGTGATTTTTTTTGACCAGAAATATGCTTTAGGAACTTAACATTTGTTTATATCAACTAGTCTATGGTAAAATTGGTTTCATTATGTATCATTTTGCTTAAAGTTCCAGTTTCCAAGAACCTACCGACAACATTAATTGAAGACTTACTGTAATTATCTGCTAATTCTATCATCTTTGCCATTTCTGGCTGTTTCTACTGATAGATTTTTCTCCTGGTTATAGGACACATTTTCCTTCTTCTTTGTTTAGTAATTTTTGATTGAATGCTGGACACTATACACATTACATTGTGGGGTGTCTGCATTTTGTTTTCATCCTTTAAAGAGTATTGGGCTTAGTTCTGGATCAGTTTTCTCTTTTTAAGACTCCATTTAAAGCTTTATTAGGCAAAGATTGAAGCAATCTTTAATACAGGGCTAGTTTAGTCATACTCCTAAGATGGGCCTTTCTGGAGTCACTACCAAATACCCTGGATGCTCCGCTCTGGTTGGCCAGAACTCAATTTTATAGCGCCCCAGTAGTTGTTCTCTGACCAGCCTTGTGAGGTCGCACTCCAGGAGGCACAGCTGAGTATACAGACAAAGATTTAAGGGCCTTTTTTATAGCTTTCAGTGTAGCTCCCTCCTCCATACTTTATTTTGCAAATTTCAGTTGCTTCAGCCTCCTCCAACTCTGATCTCTTCCTCCCAACTCACTGAGCCTGCTGCACTCTTCTTGGGCAACGCTGGAAGAAAGCTGAAGTGATAGTAGGTCTCACCTCATTTGTTTCCCTTCTCTCAGGGCTCATAGGCTTGTGCTGCCTGTTTTCTAGCCTGAAAACAGTTCCTTTTACTTTGTGCAGTTTTCCAGTCATTTATGATAGAAGGGCTAATCTGTTAGCAGTTACCCTGTCCTGGAAGTAGCCTATGGGAGTCTTATAAGCAATACAAATTTTGATTTTAATGAAAGAATGGCTTACTTTTTCCATGCCTATAAGAATAACTTAAAATCTAAGCACTCCATTTATTTATTATGAAAACACAATTTGGAGCTTGGCAGGAGGCAAGGGAAACAGATTTCCCCCATCATTTATCCAGCTGAGAAATCTTTTTTTTTTTTTTTTTTTTTTTTTAAATTTCTTTATTGATTAAGGTGTCACATATTTGTCCTCATCCCCCCATTCCCATCCCACCCTTCTCCCCACGCATGCCCCAATCCCCTGTTGAACTTAACCGTTGGATAGGCTTATATGCATGCATACAGGTCCTTTGGTTGAACTCTCCCCCTCCCCCCACCCTCCCCCTACCCTCCCCTATCCTCCCTCTGAGGCCCGATAGTCCGATCGATGCCTCCTTGATTCTGGTTCTGTTCTTGTTCCTCAGTCTATGTTGTTCATCATTTCCTCTAGATGAATGAGATCAAATGTCACTAGATATATACTAATAAGAACTGAATGTGAGACGAGCAATAATATTTATGCTGACAGGCAAATGAATCAATCTGTAGTGAGCTTCCCCCTGGACCAACAGTTCTTTTGAGACCCAATTTCGATGACCAGTAGTTCCTTATGTGTACATGTCAGCACTGACCCCTCAGCTCTGGATGGTGGACAATTGGTGGTAACGGAGGTCCGACTCCCTCTGGTTTGGTCTCGGCCGAACCCAGGGGCACGGCGTCACCCGGACTAAGGGGCACGTGGCCTCACCCATACCCAAGGGGCGCGTGGTCTCACCCGGGCCTGGGACCCAGCCTCACCCGGATGGATCCAGGGGCGCACGGCCTCACCCGGACCCAGGATCTGGCTTCACCCGTACCCAGGGACGCTTGGCCTCTCCCAGACCCAGGGGCACGTGGCCTCACCCGGGCCTAGGTGCACGAGGCCTCACCCGGATCCTGGGACACCTGGTCTCACCCGGACCCAGGGATGCTTGGCCTCTCCCAGACCCAGGGCCACTTGGGCTCACCCGGGCCTAGGTGCACGAGGCCTCACCCGGATCCAGGGACACATGGTCTCACCCGGACCCAGGGACGCTTGGCCTCTCCCAGACCCAGGGCCACTTGGGCTCACCCGGGCCTAGGTGCACGAGGCCTCACCCGGATCCAGGGACACATGGTCTCACCCGGACCCAGGGACGCTTGGCCTCTCCCCGACCCAGGGCCACTTGGGCTCACCCGGGCCTAGGTGCAAGAGGCCTCACCCGGATCCAGGGACAAATGGTCTCACCCGGACCCAGGGATGCTTGGCCTCTCCCAGACCCAGGGCCACTTGGGCTCACCCGGGCCTAGGTGCACGAGGCCTCACCCGGATCCTGGGACACATGGTCTCACCCGGACCCAGGGATGCTTGGCCTCTCCCAGACCCAGGGCCACTTGGGCTCACCCGGGCTTAGGTGCACGAGGCCTCACCCGGATCCAGGGACACCTGGTCTCACCCGGACCCAGGGACGCTTGGCCTCTCCCCGACCCAGGGCCACTTGGGCTCACCCGGGCCTAAGTGCATGAGGCCTCACCCGGATCCAGGGACACATGGTCTCACCCGGACCCAGGGACGCTTGGCCTCTCCCAGACCCAGGGCCACTTGGGCTCACCCGGGCCTAGGTGCACGAGGCCTCATCCGGATCCAGGGACACATGGTCTCACCCGGACCCAGGGACGCTTGGCCTCTCCCAGACCCAGGGCCACTTGGGCTCACCCGGGCCTAGGTGCACGAGGCCTCATCCGGATCCAGGGACGCATGGTCTCACCCGGACCCAGGGACGCTTGGCCTCTCCCAGACCCAGGGCCACTTGGGCTCACCCGGGCCTAGGTGCACGAGGCCTCACCCGGATCCTGGGACACATGGTCTCACCCGGACCCAGGGACGCTTGGCCTCTCTCAGACCCAGGGCCACTTGGGCTCACCCGGGCCTAGGTGCACGAGGCCTCACCCAGATCCAGGGACACATGGTCTCACCCGGACCCAGGGACGCTTGGCCTCTCCCAGACCCAGGGCCACTTGGGCTCACCCGGGCCTAGGTGCACGAGGCCTCACCCGGATCCAGGGACACATGGTCTCACCCGGACCCCGGGACGCTTGGCCTCTCCCAGACCCAGGGCCACTTGGGCTCACCCGGGCCTAGGTGCACGAGGCCTCACCCGGATCCAGGGACACATGGTCTCACCCGGACCCAGGGATGCTTGGCCTCTCCCAGACCCAGGGCCACTTGGGCTCACCCGGGCCTAGGTGCACGAGGCCTCACCCGGATCCAGGGACACATGGTCTCACCCGGACCCAGGGACGCTTGGCCTCTCCCAGACCCAGGGCCACTTGGGCTCACCCGGGCCTAGGTGCACGAGGCCTCACCCGGATCCAGGGACACATGGTCTCACCCGGACCCAGGGACGCTTGGCCTCTCCCCGACCCAGGGCCACTTGGGCTCACCCGGGCCTAGGTGCATGAGGCCTCACCCGGATCCAGGGACACATGGTCTCACCCGGACCCAGGGATGCTTGGCCTCTCCCAGACCTAGGGCCACTTGGGCTCACCCGGGCCTAGGTGCACGAGGCCTCACCCGGATCCTGGGCCACATGGTCTCACCCGGACCCAGGGATGCTTGGCCTCTCCCAGACCCAGGGCCACTTGGGCTCACCCGGGCTTAGGTGCACGAGGCCTCACCCGGATCCAGGGACACATGGTCTCACCCGGACCCAGGGGCGCTTGGCCTCTCCCCGACCCAGGGCCACTTGGGCTCACCCGGGCCTAAGTGCATGAGGCCTCACCCGGATCCAGGGACACATGGTCTCACCCGGACCCAGGGATGCTTGGCCTCTCTTAGACCCAGGGCCACTTGGGCTCACCCGGGCCTAGGTGCACGAGGCCTCACCCGGATCCTGGGACAAATGGTCTCACCCGGACCCAGGGACGCTTGGCCTCTCCCAGACCCAGGGCCACTTGGGCTCACCCGGGCCTAGGTGCACGAGGCCTCACCCGGATCCAGGGACACATGGTCTCACCCGGACCCAGGGACGCTTGGCCTCTCCCAGACCCAGGGCCACTTGGGCTCACCCGGGCCTAGGTGCACGAGGCCTCATCCGGATCCAGGGACGCATGGTCTCGCCCGGACCCAGGGACGCTTGGCCTCTCCCAGACCCAGGGGCACGTGGCCTCACCCGGGCCTAGGTGCCCGAGGCCTCACCCGGATCCAGGGACACATGGTCTCACCCGGACCCAGGGACGCTTGGCCTCTCCCAGACCCAGGGCCACTTGGGCTCACCCGGGCCTAGGTGCACGCGGCCTCACCCGGATCCAGGGACACATGGTCTCGCCTGGACCCAGGGGTGTGTGGGCTCTCCCAGACCCAGGGGCGCTTGGCATCGCCCGGGCACGGGATCCAGCGTCATCCGGGTCCAGGGGCACTTGGCCTCACCCGGACCCGGAGTCCGGCCTCACCTGGACCCAGGGGCATGTGGCCTCACCTAGACCCAGGGACGTGAGGCCTCACTTATACCCAGAGGCGTGTGACCACACCCGAGCCCAGAGGCGCGCAACCCCGCCCGCACCCGGGTCTCAGCGGGGCCCCGTCTTCCCGATCCCAATTCCTGCCGGTCAATCCCCCCTCAGCAATTCCCCTGGCCATCCTTCCGGAGCTCCAGTATGGCTGCTGCAGAACTCGTCGGGCGGCGGCTCGGTGAAGCTCCAGTGCACCCGGTGCATGGCGGTGGGCCAGTCTGGCGTCGCTGTGTCGGCCCTTGGGTCTGCATCGGTGGCCGGTCGCCGAGCATGCGCACCTGGCCGCTTCCGGGGCGTTGAGATTCTTGACGGACTCAGAGGTCAGCAAGCGCGGAGTCTCCCACCCCATGTCTCATAGGGGCTCGTCTGTCCGTGCTTGGCTGCCAGTGGAGCCGTCCCCTCAGCCGGAGACCGCCGGGGGAACTGCGCCGAGCACGTTCCAGGCCGCTGTTGTATCGCCTGAGCCATAGTTCTTTTGTGTCGCCTGAGCTGTAGTTCTTAAAGTGTGGTCTTTGGGTCACCGGCATCAGCATCATCCCACATCCCCCTCTTTTATTCTAGTTGTAGAGCATCTACTCAGCCAGCCCTATGGTGGTCTTGGATGGCGTCTGCTCTGCTCTCTTGTCGTAGTCTCAAAGTTGTTGTGGTAGGCAACAATCAGGCTTCCGCCCTATGCCTCCATCTTGGTCCTCCTTTGTATAGTTAAGTCTTGATTGTTGTTGGTGTCACTGGGGGGGCTCTCTTTGTCTATAAAGGAAGAGTTGCTGTGCAGGAGACACGTTTATGGGCCGGATCTTGGTGCAGCAAAGCTTTGGCGCTCACTGAATATTCCCGTTGAATGTGTCCCTTATGCACGTGGTTGAAATCTGGTGTCATCTCCCACAGACCACTAGATGCCCTCGTTTCTGGGTCTCCAATGGGGTGTAGATCAGCTACTGCCTTAGGCACTCAGCAAGGATTACAGCAAAAACTGTAGTTTCTTCCTCCTGTCTGAGTGGCCCTGGAGCAGTCCGACTAGAACAGCAGATCATCTGGTCCGCTGCCAGAGGGCAGTCCACCCACATGCATAAGCCGTTGCTTGGGGCGCAGGTGTGCCTGCAAGACTTGCGGGGCAGGTCTTCAAGACGTGCTGGGCGGGACCCAGGGCGGGGCGGGGTCTCAGGGCGCCAACAGGCCATGGTGCGGCGAGCCTCGATGGCTGTGAGTCTGGTCCTTCTGCCTTCCATGTATCTAAGTCCCCTCGTTCCGCACTCCAGCGCAGCAAACACTGATTGCTGGGCGCACCTCTGCAAGAGTCCCGCCTCTCCCCGCAGGCATCTGGGTTTCCCGGGGTTCGCCAGAAGATGGGTTTCAGGGTGATGGAGAGCTAATCTCCCTTAGGTTTGGAACAAAAGCCCCTTTCCCCCGCCACCAGCCAGACCCACGCACCTCCACACCTCATCCCCTCCGATTTCGCTGGGTGCGAGGCAACAGAACAGCCTTTAACCTCCGCCGCCATCTTTTTCAAACTTCTCAATTTGTACTTCTTAATCCCTTCATTTCAGTCAACTTTACTGAAGTCTAGCGCCGCCGGGAGGTGCACGGAAAGGGCGCCCGGGCCTCCGTCCGGTGCGCGGTGCGCGCGTCCCGCGAAACCAGGCGCGCGAGGGCCGCGCGGCTGGGACGGGCGCTGGGCGGCCGCCGAGCTCCAGGCACCGCCATCGCCGCGTTCCGGACGTCGCCGCCGCGGCGTCCCCCCAATTTATACTTCTTAATCCCTTGAATTCAGTCAACTCTACTGAAGTCTAGCGCCGCCGGGAGGTGCACGGAGAGGGCGCCCGGGCCTCCGTCCGGTGTGCCGGGTGCGCGGCCCGCGGCACCAGGCGCGCGGGGGCTGCGCGGCGGGGACGGGTGCTGGGAGGCCGCCGGGCTCCCGGCGCCGCCGCTGTGGCGGCGTCCCCAGCGTCCCGGGCCGGGCAGCCTGCGGGGGCGGCGGAGTTGCGAAAGTGAGTGAGTTTCCCAGGGTTTCGCCCGGAATGGGGTTCAGTGCAATCGGAGCTGGTGCTCAGCGCACTCCGGAGCCTTTATCTCCTTCCTGCCAGTGAACTCCGGCCAGGTCATCAGCCGCCCCCTCTTCTCCGGTTCCATCCTCCCCGCAGGCGCGTGTGCTCGTGTCTCCGCCCGTTTCTCCATACCTCAGGCTTTTACGGCTTCCCCGACTGTCCCCGTGGCCTTCTCCTTCCCCCCAGCTGTGGGCATTTCAGTCCGCCAGCTCTCCTGTGGTTCTGGACAATGTCCGTTCTGACCTCTAGTTGTATTTTTGAAATTGTTGTGCCCGGCTGCAGGTTAGGTGTTTAACCTATGCCGCCATCTTGGTTTCTCTTCTGAGAAATCTTTCACACAGAGTTTTTCAGCAGAAAACAGTCCCTGCCTTTACCCTCTTCTCAATTAGGATCTCTTCTGAAGTTAAAATGAAGAAAAAAAGAATTTGAGGAAATGGTAATACAAATCTAGAAAAATGTGTAAATATGCAAATTCTCCATTATACCCAGATAACGATTTCGTTATTATGGGTCCATAGGCCCAGGTCAACAATTAAGGGAAAACTTAATAAGGAAAAAGAATGCTTCTCCCAAGGAAGGAAAAAAGTTCATACCTCAAAAATGTTTTCTATTCTAACAAATATCAATATTCTGTTCAAAGCAAGTAAATTCTTTGTTTATTAATAAGTCCTATGGAAAAATGAGGAAAGTTTATAGGAAATGTAAGAAAACCCACTAGCCAATCTTGATCACAAACACAGACATTCTACATGTTACACAGTTAGCAAACATGTCCTCAACAGCCTCTATGGAGCAACTGTAGCACCTGATAATGAATATGGGGGGGGGGGTTTCCTTTTATTTTTTTAAACAATTTTTGTTTTATTTTTTAAAATATATAGTTTTATTGATTTCAGAGAGGAAGGGAGATAGAGAGAGAGAGAGAGAGAGAGAGAGAGAGAGAGAGAGAGATATCAATGATGAGTAAGAACCATCAATCAGCTGCCTCCTGGGGATGAGCCCGAAACCCAGGCATGTGCCCTTGACTGAATTGAACCTCGGACCCTTCAGTCTGCCGGCCAACGCTCTATCCCCAGCTAGGGCCGGGAGATGTTCTTATAATCTGTATGGGGCTCAGAGAAGAACCTCCCGCCTCCTGAATTCAGAGTGCTGACCCTCCAGAGACTACACACTGTACCAAAACACTCTTTTCCAGAAACTACAGAGACAAGCACACTGGGCCCAGTGTCTATCACACGCGGAGGGTGAACAGCAGGAGCTGGTTAAGAACAAGAGGCCGGGTGTGCCTTTTCACTATAACCTTGAGACCTTCTCCATTGTGCCTCCCCATTTCTTTGTTGAAGAGCCTCCCTTGCTCTTGCACAATCCACATTCCAGAAGCAACTTTCAAATGCTCAAAATGCCCAGGCTGAGTTAAGAGTCACTGAGCACTGACGTAGCCCCTGGACAGAAGCTGCTGAATTTCTGGAGGAAGCAGCTGGGAGTCTACACCGGCGTGCCTAGTGCACACGTCAGGTGTCCGTTAACGAATAGGTCAGACAACGGGACACATGCTGGGTTAGCTCCCTCGAGCTAAGTTTACAGGGGCCTGGCCAATGTTATCTAGCCCCCGAGAAAGGTCCCCTGAAGCACAGATTGCAGCTTGAGGTTACTGGAAACCAAACGGAGTCAAAAAACTGCAGAATGCAGCCTGGCGTTCGGTGATGCAAGTTCACCCCAAGCTTATAGATTTTCTCCACCTTTATCCTGTGGCACACTCCAGGTCTCTTCCTTCCATACACTTGGAAAAATTGAGGTGGTCTCCCTGGTTGCCTAAACCCATCTCCCAGCAGCTCCCTCGTTTTGGAAGAAGATGATAAATAAATCAAAATGCACTAAGCAGCACTTCCACAGGCACTCGCCTCCTTCACTGAACGTGCACCTCATCAATCACACTATTGTCTGCTTGAAAGGCGAGCCTTGTAAATGTCATATCCACTCAGGCCCAAGGAGAGGCGCATCCACATGCAGCAAGGAGTTTTAATTGGGTAGTGTAATTAAACTAAAAAACCCCAGCAGACTCCCTTTGACAGGATAGATGAAGACCCCTTTTAATAGGGCTAGGAAACATATCTGTTAAAAGGATGAGGCACTGCCTGCTCCTGATTGTGCTCCAGAGTACTTTTATGAAAAGGCAATTCAATAACTGGGGCATTTAATATGTTCGTGTCCATTGTGCTCTGTAATCGAGCAGTACTTACCGTATTTGATCTGGAACTTATGAAATAAGTCCTTGTCAGAGAATAACAACACAACGTAGCTGGCCCACCTAACGTTAGAAGTGTCTGGACGTCCTGGGAACCGACAGAGCCTGAGGATGGGCTGCAGCTTCTCTGGGCTACAGGTCCATGTGAGTATAAATGCAAGTGCCCTACCTACTGGGGCCTACAGTTTGCCGCCACGTGCACGTGCACGGCCATGGCCAGCCACCCACCTACCTCAGGTGTAGCTCTTATATTCAGCGGTGGCCAACATCATCCTCATTTTCCTTTTATGTATTCTCCTGAGAATTTAAATATGACAAAATTCCTGGGTACCTCCTCCTTTAGGAACAGGAATACCTGTCACATCGGTGTGTGTGTGCACGTATTTTCTCTGCTAGAACTACCCTTGTCAAATAGGGAGAAAATGAATCAGGTGGTCAGAAAATTCAGTGCATGGACTCGGGTGTACCCAAGTCAATTTCAGTAACAAAACCCGAGTCCTTCTGCCAACTCTTTGTTGGGAGAGGGGATGTGCGCGCGCACACTCACACACACACACACACACACACACACACACACACACACACTAGTGGCCTGCAGCTCCACAAGCAAGGTAACAGAATTAGTAAGAACACAGGGCTGTCTTATAAGCAGAACATGACAATCCCTTTCAGATGGAATGCTAGTGTCCCAAGGTCAAGGTTAGGGGACCCAGCATCTGGGTAGATCAAGGGAACCTCTGAGCTGGGGCTCAGGTGGGGTACGTAGGCAAGATTTCAGACTTCCCCATGTATAGTTTCCTAAAAACAGATACTTAGCTTAATTTACAAAGACCTTCAAGTCAGTTTGCCTGGCCCCTCAGACTGATTTTTGTTTTTGAAAGGTTTGTTTAATGACTGCTTTTACTCCCCATAAAGCCTCCTTGGAACTCTGCAAACCTTTGAACACTCTTAATACTGTTTTTTCCTCTATGAGTTGATGAACCCTTTAAGGACATGTAAGTGAATGCATATAGTCTATGAAAACTGGATACCGAATTAAAAGATCAAATATCTTTAGGCTTAAATGAAAACTACATAAAAGCATTTCAGCCATCAATTTGGCTATCACTTCTAGCCAGTATGAATTCTGCTGGAAAAGCTATTTTCGTGCAGATGTGGAATTCAATGGGAAAGACTGACTCGTGTACCAACATCAATCAAAATGTCGACTTCCCTGGCAGCTCTCAACAGTAAGGCAGGTTCAAAGGTCACAGGATAAAGAAAAAGCCAAGCTCTGGTTCAGCTCTAATATCTCCTCGATAGAAGTCTTGCGAAAGTACCCCCTTCTGTATTAGCCTTGCTTTCATTAATCTTCTTGCCATCTTCTTTAACTAGTCATGCAGAACCGCTCGATAGCGAGACGTATAATGGGGAAGGCCCTGTGCCTATTACCGCGTTAACATTCTCTTAAGCCCCAGTGCAACAATGGGACAGGAAGGCACAGGAAATCTGCAACTGCAGGGTGCAGTGCAGGCAATTCAATTACAGCCCGGCTTACCTATGTAATTCTGACCTATAAAACACAAGAGGCCTTTGTGTCGAACTGGTTTGGCTATTAAGGTTCCTGAAGATCACAACAATGGTGATCTTTTCTATTTAAGCTAAATCAATGTGGACAAATCATTATTCAGGAGCTTTAATTTAATTAGTAAATTAAATACACTACTTTACAGATCTTGTCAAGTACTTATGAAAAGAAAGATTCATTTAAGCAGGAGGTCACCAATAAGCCCAGCTAATTTAACTCACAACCTTAACTGAATCTCATTGCAAATATTCCGCAGATTCTATTCACGAGGGGGGCTTACCAGTCTCCCACCGCTGTGTTAACTCAATCCCAGAGTTCCTACCCTGTAGCCAAACAGTATTTTGGACAAAAACAAACCAATAAGCAAACAAACCCCAAACCAATAATCCCCCACCAACATAACCAGCATCAACAGAATCAGATTTCCTTTAAATTATACTATTGCGAGAGAATGTAATCAGGTTACCTCTATTATGCTGCTTCCTTACGGTTTTATATTATCTATATTTAATTGAGATACAGAGCTCTTTTTCAGCTATAAAGACGACAGCTACTTTATTAAGGTTTACTAGGAAATCCGATTTCTTAATGACAGGCTGCTTCCTTTAAAGACCCTGAACCTGCACAACCTTCCTATGAGAAAAGCAGACCTGGCCTGGCTGAGCCTGGTAGTTTATGTGAATACAGCTGAGAGTCTCAGATGGGTGCTAGTTCACAGGAGGTAGGTCCCTTGCTTTTGTTTCAGTGTTGGAATTCGAGGCAAGCACTTAAAGAGAGAGCCTGCTGTATTCAAAGCCTATGCGAGGCCTGTGTGACGATGGAGAATTATTTCTCTAAGATCTTTAACCATGGCAGCTTCTGATATGGAAACATTCTCCTTTCCTATGTGCCATACACATCTCTGTTCAGTTAAAATTAATCCATCTCTTAGAGGTTTGTGACAGCCTTCAAAACAGCAAAAGATATCCATAGGAGTGGCAAATCCAGACTGAGAAATCACTGATTTAAATAATAATGGCAGCATATGCTATTTTTCTTTTTAAAGTCTGGGAAGGCAGAAATTATTCTTAATTTCTGCACTTTGGAGACCCAGATTTTCTCAACTAAGTCTTTTAAGAGTCCATATTTACAATGTCCAATGTTTAAAAAAGGCGTGTCTCTATTTAGTCCTCCAGTTCCAGGGACAGAGCACCGAACCTCCCTCCGAGAGCCCGGCCGGAGAGGGAGGAGTCAGGTGGGGAAACAGCCACAGAGCTGCTCTTCATGGAGCATGGCTCCAGAGCCTGGTCCCTCTGGCCCACAATGGATGTAATTATGCGTTTCACTGCAGGCGCGCTAATGCTCAGTCCCTCTGCCAAGTCAGCTGTTCACACACTTTTTGGAAATGGCATCCATTAAACTTGAGTTGTGTTCATGACGACCAAATTAATGGCTTGACAGCAGCTTTCTCAATAAACACTGCAAACTGGCCATATTTGAAGGTTTTTAAAAATCATTTCTTTTTTTGTTCAAAATCCTGACAAACATGTCTCAAGTAAGACCAGGAACAACTTCATTATCCTCCCTTTTTGTGAAGAAGGCTGTTTAATAACACGTTCGCTCTGTGTTCACAATGAAATTATTTTAGTTGGTCACACGTTCTAGTCTTCAGCAAGACACTTGTGTTACAGGAGATAAAAACATGAAAAAGGAAATATATTGCAGAAATCAAAAACCTTATCTACTTCTAGACTCTCTCTCTTTGCCATAATTCATTCAAGAAGGCCCTAAGAATAATTTTTGATGTAAACTCAGCTACAAACATACATCACTATGCTGATAACAATCACAGACTAAACTTATGAAATATAGTGACTTTCATTTCTTTAGTGCTGTTAAAATAACTTTTTTCTAAGGTTCAACAGACACAAAAGATAAAAAGGGTTACCATTAATCCTTTAAAAAAAGCAGCAGCAGTTCAGTAGATTAATTCTGTGGTCTGATGATGGTCTTGAAGATGAACTTTTTATAGATTAACTCACTGAATTAATTTGATGAAGATACTGGAAATCATAAAAAAACCCAGCATCAAGCCGATTCATTTAATACATCTTTGTTTGGGCACTTTAAACATCAATTATGTTGAATAACTTTGGGTTTCTAAATTCTGGCCTCATTCAGTTCAATTTCAAGACAGCAAACATTCCCTGAGGACACCTCTGCAGGCACTGTGCTAGGGCTTGAGGATACAGAAACCAGGTCCTGGGCCACTCAGTTCAGCATGGAGAGGGGTGGGAGAGAGGGGCAGACCCCAAATAAGAACAGCACAGTGTGGGAGGTGCTTTACCAGCAGTGTGCACAACTCCTGGCAGAGGGAGAGCCTGGCATTTGAGCTGGATCTGAAGAATGAGTGGGCTGGGTGGGCACAGGTAATGGAAGTGTCCGGGAGTTAGGGGGCCAGGTTGGAGGGATATTCCAGGCAGTGTGGAACTGCAAAAGCACACAATTTCAGGATGGGAAGTTATGGGCTATGAGCCTGGAGTGTCAATGTCTGTAAAGGCTATGCTGAGGAGTCTGAAATTTATTCTGTAAGCCTGTAACTTTCAAGAATATATATATATATATTTTAGTGATCTGAACTATAAAGAACCAATCAGAATGAGCAAAAAGAAAAAAAAAATCCCCCAAATGAAGATAGTGTAAGGAGTCTCTGGGACAACTTCAAGCATATCAACATTTGCATCATGGGAGTGCCAGAAGGAAAAAAGAGAGAGCAAGAAATTGAAAACCTACTTGAAAAAATGACAGAAAATTTCCCTAGCCATAAAGGAAGACGACGTACAAGTCCAGGAAATGCAGAGTCCCAAATAGTATGAACCCAAAGAAGCCCACACCAAGACACATAATTAAAATGCAAAACACTAAAGACAAAGAGAGAATCTTTTTTAAAAATATGTATATTTTTTATTGATTTCAGAGAGGAAAGGAGAGGAAGAGAGAGCTAGAAACATCAATGATGAGAGAGAATCACTGATCGGCTGCCACCTGCACACCCGCTACTGGGGATAGAGCCTGCAACTCGGGCATGTGCCCTTGACCAGAATCAAACCCGGGACCTTTCAGTACACAAGCCAACACTCTATCCACTGAGCCAAACTAGCTAGGGCGAAAGAGAGAATCTAAAAAGCAGCAAGAAAAGCAGTTGGGCCTGGACAGAGTGACTCAGTTGGTCAAGCATTCTCCATGTACCAAAAACTTGCTGGTTCGATTCCCAGTCAGGGCACATACCTGGGTTTCAGGTTTGAACAGAAGGCAACTGATTAACATTTCTCTCTCTCATTGATGTTTCTCTCTCACACTGATGTTTCTCTCTCCCTCTCTTTCAACATGTCCTCAGGTGAGGATTAAGAAGAAAAATTTATTTATTTTTTTAAAGAAAAGCATTTAGTTATCTACAAGAGAGCTCCCATTAAGACTATCAGCTGTTTTCTCAATAGAAACTTTGCAGTCCAGAAGGGACTGGGCAAGAAATACTCAAAGCGATGAAAAGCAAGGACCTACAACCAAGATCACTCTACCCAGCAAAGCTATCATTTAGAATTGAAGGACATATAAAGAGCTTCCCAGACAAGAAAAGATGCTAGAACAATGACATATCTATTGGTCGACAAGCTGGAGTGAGAGGGATTAGGAAGATGTTTATTTAAAAGCAGAGGGAAGTGAGCAGCCCTGAGGCAAGGGTCCCAGAGCAGGAGACAATATTCTCACCAGCCCCTTCTGGCAGCCATCGCAGTCAAGGCCTCACTGGGGTGACAGGAATGGTGGGAAGGAGGGTGGAGGGGGGGGGGGGGGGGGCTTGGCCTTCCTCCTTTCCCCCTATACCACTAAGTTCTCCCTTCTTGCCAAGCTGTAGGCCAATGAATTGAAAGAGAAGACTATGCAGCCCAGCACAACCGGAACGGACGGAGCAGTGAAATGCCCATCCATAAATGAGGCTGTGCGGCATGTGCCCAGCCTACAGGCCCCCTGCGGGCTGTGCTCGGTAGGCCCCTGTTTAGTCAGTATTAGCTCAAAAACTGGAACCATGTTATAAACACTTGCTGGCCTTTACATCTCTTATCTTTCCTTATAACATTTGTTCTCAAATTTAGTGGACACTGGTAAAAAGGGGAACAACAAAAATTAGATGCTCAAGTTATATTCCAAGTTACCAAATCAGAACCTACTGGGGCGGGCTGTGGGTAACTGCATTTTTATTTATCCTCACCTGAGGATATTTTTTCCCCATTGGTTTTTAGAGTGGAAGGGAGGGGGAGAGACAGAGAGAGAGAAACATTAATGTGAGAGAGACACATCGATTGGTTGCTGCCTGCGCATGCCCTGGCCTCGAGCCTGCAATCCGAGGTAGGTGTCCTTGACTAGAATCGAACCCACGACCCTTCAGTTCATAGGCCAATGCTCTAACCACTGAGAAAAACCAGCGAGGACAGTAATTGCATTTTGTAAACTCCATAGGCAATGCTGATATGGACCAGACTTTGAGAACCACTGTCTCACAGCCTTCTCCAGGCAACTAACAAATCCTTCTATATTTAAAAATTTTTTCTTCCACGGAGGAATTTCAGTGTGATCTGTGTCCTTTCTGCCCCTCGATGCCACCGAAGTCCTAAAAATGATTAATCTAGCTGCTACACTCAATCACTTAACTGCAAAAATATAATATGCCAAAATACACCACCAGACTGTATCTACTTTCATAGTCTAAGCAGAGGACGGCCAACCCGCAGCGATCTCTTCTGCAGGACCAGGCAGGAGTTTAATTACGAGCTGGTAGGTCGTGCAACTGCCAATAATCTGGAGGGTGTTGACACTTCAGCATGATGGATATCTAAATCTAGTCTTCAGCTGACAGAGGAAATCCCCAGCTTCCCTCGATCTGGCAAGGCAGGAAGGCAGGCCCAGGACTAACTGGCCAAGTCCCCCGAAAGGGAAGAGGCAGAAAGCACCAAGAGAAATGAGGGCTCCGGTGACTGCACATGCTCAGCAGGAAGGGCCCCTCCTCCCACGGCGCCCAGGCGAGGCGACTGGGGTCAGGAGCTGTGAGGTTCTCTGCTGCCATCAAGACGGAGCAGGAGGGGGACCATGTCAGGCTCTGGGCACCATAATACAATCCCATTTGATTAAAAGAAATTTCTGGTAATGAATTAAACAGACCCAAGGAAAAAAGGACACGGTGGTAATATATTCTCCTGGCACCCAGCACACAGGGAAGAGGGGGGGAGAGAAAGGAGACATAAATAAAAGGGACTACTCACTGGGGCTTTTTTCTTCAGCAAGGTCACAGGCACAGAGCAGGTCAGAATCGATTGAGATGGGTTTCTGCTTAATCCAAAACTTAGTGCTGGCTTTCTGATTCGTAACAGGGTCTATCTCTACTTTGTCTCCAGAGATACCTGTAAGGCCGAGGGGAGGACAAAAAAAGAAGCCACAAGAAGTGGAAGGTGTAAGTGATTTCAGTTTAATCATTTGACCTGCTTTGTAAATCACACATTGGAGGTACACGAGCTCTCTCGTAGGGCTCTGGGGAAGGCCATGGGCTGAAGACAGACCTAAGGAGACTCCAAATGGCACACAGAAGCTGCACAGTTTGGTTTCTTGAGTGGGTGAGGGGGTGGACAACCAAAAATTATATTAAAAAGTATTAAGAAATATGCCTTTGTAGATATAACACATACAATTACTTACATTGTGTTAACCCTACATCATCTATATATTACAATTACATAAACTATAAGGCTCATTTAAAAACCAATTATGATCAGTGGTCTGTGTTGTTGTTTTTTTTTGTAATCTTCACCCGAGGATATAAAGAAATATACATGTATATATATTTATGTGAGAGAGAGAGAAAACATGGATGTTTCCTATGTGCGAGCTACATCAATTGGTTGCCTCCTTTGTGTGGGATCACACCCGCCAACCAAATGAGCCACCCAACAGGGCATCAGTGGTGTCCCCTCCCCCCCCCCAGCTGTGGTCTTTTTTGTTGTTATTTTAGAATAATATCTGGGTTGGAGATAAATCTGTACTATCACCTACATGTAATATTAGCCTAAATAGCCAACCTACCAATATGAAGAGTTTCTAATCTGGAAAAATCTCACAAACTAAAAATGGGAAAAATCTCTCTCTTCCCTTCTCTGACACTATCCATGCTAGATGTAAAGGAAGTCGCAGGAGGATCAAAGGTTCTTCACATAAAGCCATCCAAGTTTAAGTGCTGGAGCCTGGCTGCAGGCTGAGGAGGTCACTGCTCCACTGAGGGAGAGTCAGCAGGGGTGTGGGCTTTATGCCACGAAGATCCAGAATGTCACATCCCGGCACTTCAGGTTTCCCCTCAGAACTGAGACAGACGGGCCACACTGCACAGGGCCGGGGAGCAAAGGTGTCAGGAGGACACAGGTGGCGCCCAGGACGGAGGGTGTCCTGGGAACCTGTGGAAGTGCACAGCGCTGTTCCCCTGGTCACCAGCCGTACAGGCTCAGCCTGACACACACGGCCGAGGCTAGATGCTCTCTCTTTCCTCTTCGGCTGAAAACAGGATTTCCGTTCATGAAGTGAGACAAAAACCTTCCACATGCCTGCCAGAGTGGGCCCCAGATGGAGTCTTGAAAGTAATTAATTTTCAGGCCACAGTTTAAAGGTCAGGGTTAAAGTGAAAAGAGCAAAATGAAGTAAAGATATTAGGAATAAAACAATCAAATGTGCATACTGTAATAGAAAAGACAACCAGAGTTAATATATTTCATTCTCTGGATCACCCTTAGAAATGTTTCAATATAATGTGAGAAAACTAAGTAAGCCAAAAGAAAAAGCAGATAAAAAACAGTTCAATTAAAACAATAACAACAACAAAAACCCCCACAAACCCCCACAATGACCATAGTCTCAAAGCAAATATAAAAAAGAAAAAGAAAGAAAACATACACAAACAAAACCTAATGATTAGGTCTGCCACAGACTCCATTCGGTTCTATTTTATCTTATGAATAAAGAAATCCCACGTACAGTCAGACAAAGGCAGGAGACTACAGGGAGTCTCGTCAGCTGTCTTCGGAGACAATGCAATACGCTGGCTTGTCCCTGGCCATTATTCTGTGGTCTTTGGAAAAGACAAACAATTGGTATTTTTTTTTATTAATCGAATGCTGGAATTTGTCATTAGACATATTTCAGGGACACCATATTTCAATTAGGCATAATGTCGTAAGTCCAATGGACTCTGGACGCTCGGGTCTAGATGATTTCAGGAGGGCAAGAATGTATCAGGAGACCTATTTTATTACATTTCACTTAAAACAGATGACGACCACCCGGTTACACTCCTCCCGCCAATTCGGTCATTAATTGTTAAAGGTCTGGATATTTCTATAGTTCCCTGAAAGAAGAAAAGTACTTGTGCCACGGTTGTTGGTAGCAATTGTTTCTCTCTCTCTCTTTTTTTTTGGTCCCCTCTCCTCTTCTGCTTATTCTGACATTTATAAAAGTCAAAATGAGCAGAGCGAAATAAATGTGCATCTCTCTTCTGTGGAACAGACCCTGCCCACATTTCTTTCTCAGAGAGAGAACGGAAAAAAAAAAAAAATCATCACCAGAGAGACAGGGTTTTAAAATTTTGTTCCACGGCCCTGCAACTCCTGAAGCCGTAGTCAGTCAATATTGTTAATGTACCTTGTTAATTTGATAGGATTTGTCAGGTAACTCCACTGGAAAATTATATAAAACTGTTCCAGATGAAAAGATGATAGTGACATGAATTAAAGTGATAGAACAACAGTGGAATATAAACCAGAAATGACACCCAAAGTGGCTGTTGATTTATTGCCGTACTGAGTTTGGTTCTGGGCTCCCATGTATATTAGTGCTACAAATCTGGGTCCATTTAGCAGAGGGATGCTCATACATACATCACCAGCTCCTGCTCCAAGCCAAGGTCACTCCCCATTGCATCAATCTTTTCAACAGAGCCTACTTCACAAAGCAGGACTTTTGTAAGCATCTCAGATGTAACAGACTCTAGTCCTCTTTCATCTTTCTTTTATCATGTAAAGTACACTTTAACTTCTATTATTTTTATCTGCAAATTGTTACAGTATAGTTCATCCATTACCGGCTATCTCTCTACATCAGTTGCCTAAGCTCTGTGCAGCCACGAGAACACTTTCCCAATGACGCCCTTTCCTGGGGTTACTGTGCAGTCACTGTTCAGAGAGGAGAACCCCAAGTCTGGGGTTTGAGGATGAAGACGTGGGAGATGAATGCATTAGGTTCAAGATGGGCAGGCAGGTGGAACACCACTTAAAACAATTGGCGTGTTCCAAAAAAGGTGTGCGTAAATCAGATTTTTTGTCTGAATCAAATCACATTTCCCACTGACTTCCAGTTCCAGAGATACTTTATCTTCATTTTGGATTGATCTGTAATTGGCAGGGCCCCCAACACTTGAGTTTTAAGTTTCTCTGCCCTGCAGGCTCTCAGTCAAGTAGTTAATGATCTGTAAAACCCTCGCCTGCCTAGAGGAGTCACTATTTAAAGGAACCTGTAGGGGAATCTTTCCTGATGGGAGGATCCTTTTGTACAATTAAATAATCTCCTCCTCCTTGAGGTATGTGTGAGTCTCAGCCTCTTCAGGCAGGGCACGGGCCCCTCGGGACCCTGCTTGCTCTGGCTGAAGGAGTGGCAGCTTTCTAATTCTGGCCCAGGGCGCCCCCCCCCCCCTCGAGGCAGTCCCCCAGGCTCCTGAGCACACCCAGCCCCCACTGCTGAAGAGGGAGCCTGTAGAATCCAGCCTGGCAGCAGAGACCTCTTCTGTCCCTGACCTGGGAGTCTGATGGATGTCTACTTTTTGGTTGGACGGAGGAGGCAGCCTGGTGGAGAGGAGACCAGTTAGGAGGCTGGTGCCACAGTCCAGGCCAGGGGCAAAGAGGGGTGACCTTAACTGGCACCAACCATGTGCCAGCACGGCTAGAAACCCTTTGTGTACCTTGATTCAAGCCTCACAACCTTATAAAGTTGGTTACTACACTTGTCCCTATTTTATGGAGGAGGAAACTGAAACAGGGAGGGTAAGTAACTTGTCCAAGATTACACAGCTAACGCCCCAGGGGAGGGGAAGGTGCTTGTCTGAGGCTGGAGAGCTTCTAAGTGGAAAAACCATTTTCACGCCCACAGGTTTTTGGTTCCTAAATATGGTTCTTTGCATTGCTCTGCACAGACTCGTTCAGTTGAGTCAAGAGGACATAATGAGGAACTCTGCCCACCCAGTTTTAGTCTTCTCGCTCCATTTTCACCAAGGAACGAATAAATATTCCAGTGTGACAATAAGTGCACACCTATTTTTTTTTTTTTTTTTTTTTTTTTAAATTTCTTTATTGATTAAGGTGTCACATATTTGTCCTCATCCCCCCATTCCCATCCCACCCCTCTCCCCACGCATGCCCCAATCCCCTGTTGAACTTAACCGTTGGATAGGCTTATATGCATGCATACAGGTCCTTTGGTTGAACTCTCCCCCTCCCCCCCACCCTCCCCCTACCCTCCCCTATCCTCCCTCTGAGGCCCGATAGTCCGATCGATGCCTCCTTGCTTCTGGTTCTGTTCTTGTTCCTCAGTCTATGTTGTTCATCATTTCCTCTAGATGAACGAGATCAAATGTCACTAGATATATACTAATAAGAACTGAATGTGAGACGAGCAATAATATTTATGCTGACAGGCAAATGAATCAATCTGTAGCGAGCTTCCCCCTGGACCAACAGTTCTTTTGAGACCCAATTTCGATGTCCAGTAGTTCCTTATGTGTACATGTCAGCACTGACCCCTCAGCTCTGGATGGTGGTCAAATGGTGGTAATGGAGGTCCGACTCCCTCTGGTTAGGTCTCGGCCGAACCCAGGGGCACGGCGTCACCTGGACTAAGGGGCACATGGCCTCACCCATACCCAAGGGGCGCGTGGTCTCACCCGGGCCTGGGACCCAGCCTCACCCGGATGGATCCAGGGGCGCACGGCCTCACCTGGACCCAGGATCTGGCTTCACCCGTACCCAGGGACGCTTGGCCTCTCCCAGACCCAGGGGCATGTGGCCTCACCCGGGCTTAGTTGCACAAGGCCTCACCTGGATCCAGGGACACATGGTCTCTCCCGGACCCAGGGACGCTTGGCCTCTCCCAGACCCAGGGCCACTTGGGCTCACCCGGGCCTAGGTGCACGAGGCCTCATCCGGATCCAGGGACGCATGGTCTCACCCGGACCCAGGGACGCTTGGCCTCTCCCAGACCCAGGGGCACGTGGCCTCACCCGGGCCTAGGTTCACGAGTGCACACCTATTTCTGTTCATACACGGGAAATGGGAGCATGAAGCCCTATCAGTACTCTTCTGTTTTCTCGGACCGCTGAACTTGGTTTTGATCTTCCTGACTGAAGCTGTAGTAAAGCCCCTGAAAGAACGGCAGAGGCACCCCTCACAGTGCTGCTATGCGCTCGTTTTAAGTAATTCAAATCACAAGCATACGCCCGAGAAAACAAGGGAAGCTGGCTTTTGTTAAGTTTGTATTTCTCCAACTTAAAAGGCCAACAACAGAGGATTAGTTAATGCAACCATGACGCAATAGGACATAACCAAGAAAAATGATGTGTGAGGAAAGCCTGGCTTGGAGGAATTCTTCTGTCATGTGAAAAGCACAGGAAAACATTTATGGACAAGAGATGAGAAGGATATGCTGCAGACTGGCAACGGTGGTCAACTCTGGCCACATCCTCTCCTTTTCTGTATTTTTCCAAAAGAAAATTTCACCCAAATAAATCCAACCCTTCTTAAAAGTTGGCGTTTTGGGGTTCCCATTTCAGAATTCAGCATGGTTGAATTCTGTCACGGATAATCATGACAAGTGATGGCACCTGAAGGTTATTCCATCTGGCAGGTCTCAGGACCCAAGACGGAGCTGCTGGGAAGGGCTCCATCACGCCCAACCTGTGCCTCCCTCACAGAGGTGCCCGGAGGCTCCGCCCTACCCGCCATGGCAGGTAAGGAACAACAGAGCCCGGGCCCGGCCCAGCGTGGCCAGGGTCAGCCCTGCCCTCGGAAGCAAGCGAGGCCATTTGCCTCCTTTACCAGGCTTCCCCCTACGCACCGATCCGCAGCCATCTGCCATGACCTTTTCATGCTCCCACTTCTGACAGCTTCCAGATACGGGGAGTCCAACCTCACTGGAAGCAAACTATCACACTGCCGTCAGAGGCAGAAAACACCGCCTGATGGCTGTCCCCCATCAATGCCGGCATATCAATCCTTCCTTAACAAGACAGCTCAAAATAAACAAAAATGCAACTCTGCCGTATACACAGCCCTCTGGGGGAAATGATTTGTCCAAGGCTTTAGCGTTGCAAGGAGATCCCTGCCTGTTTTAACTAACCAGAGATTTCCATGCAAGGAAACGAGCATTGCATATCCTCCTCTGCTAACACAGACGAACCTCCTGTGAGCAGCCCCAGCGCTGGGTCCGTGGTGTAGACCACACTGTCAGGAAGGTGGTGGCAGCCTGTTTGAGATTTAAAGGCAGTAGTGCAGAGGGGTGAGGGGCAGGGACTTTGGAGTCCAAGAGTTCTGAGTTCAGGTATCAGCTTGCCTATTTCCTAACCGTGTGACTTTGGCCAAGTTGCTACAGAATAGTGACGTACGGCCTCATGGACTTGTTGGATTAAGTGGAATAAGACTTGTAGAGTGCCTGGCATAGTGATTAATTCATAGCTAGTGACCCTATACTACTACTTCTCATGACTATTATCATCAGGAGTTAGGCACTGGGCTGTGACACAGACCGAGTGACAAGGGTCAGAACAATGGAGCTGAGGGAGCACAGAGGGATGTGAACAAACTGGGGGCGAGGGGAATTCTCTCTGGGACCTGCTCTACACCCCAGGTTTGGAAGTACCAGGATCCACGACTGTCCAGCTGGGGACAACACTGCCCTCATACCCATGGATCCTTACAATAACCTCCTGTCACCAGGTATCACTGCGACCTCCAAGAGTTCAACTCAACAGCAGGAGGAATGTTCTCACCCCTGGGGCTGTGGAAACATTTATGCTGGGGAACCCCATCCCTGAAGGCGTCTAGGTTATTAACTTGGAGATCTTGATTTTGCCAGCACACTTCCACTGATGTTATCCTGTTCTCCCTCAGCGAGCCTGACCTTCCTCCTTTGTAAAATGGGGTACCAACAGTACCGGTTCCTGGGGGTGTCATGAAAATGAAATGGCATAAGCACATAAAAAACTTAAGGGGAGTACCTGGCACATAACAAAGGGCTCCATCCATTATCCCTAAAATTATTACTAAAGATGAACCTCAGAAAGGTGAAATGATGCATTTGCCCAGGGTGAATCAAGTTAGCAAATGGCAAAGCTGGGCTGAACCCCAGCCCATCAAACTAAGTCTAGTGTGTTCTGACCCATCACATCAGCTCTATCCTAGTGTCCCAGAGCAGCCTGCTTGACTCTCAGGAGCACACCTCCCGTGAGAGACACTTAAAGCGCCCCTCTAGGAAGCTAAAACACCAGTTTGGCAAAAATTAGAGCATTTGACTTTCCATGCCTCAGTGTATTTCCTGAGTTATTGTTTATTTGCTCAGCCATCACGAGCTGTGGTTCATTCATCAATTTCCTACAACTCTCAGCCTAAGACGACAAAATCCCCACTGTTGTTAAATCCTGGAGTAGCTTTTTGTGCCAGTCCACAATCCTCTTGTCTTCGAGTTACCTAGAGCTGCGGAAGCCTGGGAAAGCCTCCCGGGAGTGCCACTGAACAACTCTTTGCCAGAGTGGATTTCACTGAATCTACACGGCCAATCGATAGCGTCCACAGAGCAGTCAGCGAAGTCTTTGCAACTTGTCTGAATTTACACACAGGATCAGACACGCATGCTGTTTGGGCTTAATGAGACCTCAGAGATCACCTCGTCTGGGGCTTTCATTCTCCATAAGAAGAAATGGAGGCTCAGGGCAGGGACATGACTTGTCTAATGTCACCCACTGATGACAGATCTGCGGCCAGAATTCACATCCCCATACCATCTGGCCAGGGCTTTAAGAGACCAGCTCTCCTGTCTCACTGTGCAGTGCTTACACAGTGGGTATATTCGCAGTGATCAAATGCATTACAATATAAAAAGCACAGCCAGGGCAACATGCTAGGAACCCAAAATAGGTGACAAAGTCATGTTGTGGGTCACAACCGAAACGAGAGCCAGGAGAGCCTGATGTTCCTGAGATCAAGTCGGGTACTGGGGCCCAGGATCACTGGTTTCGTTTGAGGGGGTAACCATCCGAAAACATTTGAGAACCTAGCTAACAGCTGCCAATTCCAACGTGCGGTCAGTGACAAATCTAAGTGTACTTGACTAGACCATTAGCCTTGATGCAAACTAAGGGGCGGCCTACACATGAATGAGACCGTGAATGTACAGCAACACTCGACACAGCCCTCGGCATAAGGGCAGAGCTCACAGAACGAGACCAGGGACTGTTTAATTCCAGTAGCGCCTGTTCTCAAATGAGGGCTACATTCTCTCTGTGGAGAAAGCAGTTACAAAGATTTTGTACTGGGGCAGTTAGAGTCCCAAACTAAATATTCTCCTGGTAAACAGATACCTCGGGTGAGCTTATGATGTGAGTGGAAGCAGTAATGCCGTTTCCTAAGATAATTTATAGCGTGGGAACAGGAGGTCTTCCCACGTTCAGGCTCAGGTTCCTGGCCAGAGCTCAAGTGCCAAGGAGAGGAAGTGGTCAAAAGAATACAGAATCTTGATGGCCTCTCAGATATCCTATCCCATTAATTCTATTACGCCAGCGGTTCGCACCTTTTTCCAATTCTCAATTCTTTCTCAGCCACCTGAGGGACCTGACACATTGTCATCAGCAACCTGGATTACTCAGCAGGAATTCTCAAAAAAGCAGATCTGGGAGCAGGCAACTAGAGGAAGTAGACAGTCAGAAAAAGCCCCTCGATTTCCCGACATTCCCAGTCAGATCTCCCCTCAGCCCCATCACTGCATTAAGCACTGATGGGGTAAAGGAACTGGATAGTATCTGTCTTGCTCTCTTAAGTTCATTAGTGTTTCTTCTGTTCTATTCTACATTTTGGTTCAGAAAATGTTGCCACAGCAGGGACAGAACAATCATTTAATACTAGAATTGTCATCCTCAAATTACTCAACGGACCCAGGGATTTTGGAGCTAAGCAGGATGCATGTCTCCTGATCATTTTAGTGTCTTTGAATGGAGAAGGGTTATCTCCTTAGTATTCAAAAAGAAAATGAAACAGAAATGTGGAAGGAGGAGCAATACATTTCTTAAGAACAAGCATTTCTAGATTATGTAATTACTTCAACTACACACCATAGGTATCCCATCAGAAAATAACAGGGCGAACGTTTTGCCCACACAGCCACAGAGATCTACTTCTAGCATCAGCGGGAGCCGGAGGAGTAATCAAGCCCAGGCACAGCTGTGTGCTTTCACGCACACAGTCTCGTGTTGCTAATGTGTTTAAGTCTGCATATTGTATATGAAAAAATAACTCTGCAATAAGGTCTTCCTTGAATGCTGACTTATAGATATTAACTAGGGAGTTAAATAATAACGGAGATTGGACAGATAAACCAGGGAAGACAATAGATGGCAAATATGCTGCCTCCCATCATGCTTAGGCCCAGGGCAGACATTTTTAATCAATCACAGAGTTTCTTTATGCTGCCCGGGGACGCGGTTCAAGATGCTGCTTCAGCACAATGCTCTGGGCAACCCTTACAAACCTGACTGGAGTGGGTTTATGAGAGGGAAGCTCACTGCCTTCTCTATGATATGTGCTACTGGACTTGGTAATTTTGATAAATAACTACTGTGATCACAAGTACTGTGATTATACATGTGGATTGTTTTATGAAGAGATAATGGAGGTAACCTTTGGGTAGAGGTTATTTTATAATATAGTCTTTGTTTAAAAATATTTTTATTGATTCCAGAGAGGAAGGGAGAGGGAGAGAGAGATAGAAGCATCAATGATGAGAGAGAATCATTGATCGGCTGCCTCCTGCATGCCCCCTACTGGGGATCAAGCCCGCAACCTGGGCATGTGCCCTGACCGGAATCGAACTATGACCTTCCGGTTCATGGGTTGATGCTCAACCACTGAGCCACATTGGCTGGGCATTATCTAGTCTTTATCTGGAAATCCAATACAGAATTTGTGTAACCTAAACAGAATTGTTAGGCTATATATGCAGTATGACACAGATGATGTATTATGTATTCGTATCATGGTCTGAATTCAAGGTATATTATGTTTCCTTTTGGGGACTTGGGGATGGTCTCTATTGACAAATGATATGGTGAAGGAATCAAGTTAGCATAAGTGGCACAATTATCGAAGCATTTCCCAGCCTGAGACTGTCAGGAAAACCAGGCTGCCTGCCCAGTCAGGAAAAACAAGCCTTAGACAAAGAGATAAGAGGCAAGAAAGTCCTTTGAATGCTCTGAGGCTGCGTTTCCCAAAGCCCACAATTAAGGGGAGATTCTGGGCCGGCAGGTCTGGGATGGGTCAGGGACTTGGTGGTTCTGATGCAAGGTCGGTCAGGAGAGGAAGCACTGCTCAAAGGCACTGTGTGAATGAGAGGTAAACACGGATGTCCAGGTCCTCTCTGCCTGGTTGTTTATATGGATTTCTGAGTGGCCCCTTGGCAGGTGCATCATAATCCAGCTTCTGCCAGCCAGCCCAACAAATACTCATTGATATAATACTGTGGGCTTTCTAGATCGTCGCTGGTATTCACCATCTGACCCTTTTAGTTTCAATTTTCCCCAAACCTACTTCACCCTGCCAGTCTCGGCATGTTTGGGTATCACCCATGTCTTAGCACCTGATCCCATGGTTAGCCACATAGGATCAGGCAAATGGAAGATCAAGAAATGAAAGAAACCCCGACTTGGTACAAGCTCAAGCAAAGTCTACACTTAAGGGCATCCGTACTTCTAGGCCCAACACAGGGGAAGCAGACAAGACAAAATATTCCAAGAATGTTTTCAGGAAATACAGGAATGGTTAGGCATAGCGGCTTTGTTTGGTGAACTTTCCAGAGCAGGAATGGCAAATCAATTTCGACTTCAGAACCAGCTCTAGTGATTGGCAGGGGCCGCTCAGAGGGCTGTGCTGGGAAGGATTCTGAGGTCAGGTCCAGGCCCAGATGGAAGTGCAGCAACTGACTAACGATGTGAATGGGGGTGAAATAGTGGCACCCAAGCCACACTGACACAGCTCCGCATGCCAGGATAGGGGAAGAGCGAGGGATGTGCAGAAAATGTAAAATTGGTCAAAGAGAAGCAAACACTTCCTCTGTGCAGGCAAGTTATTAGGCTGAGGCATCTGTGGCATGAGGGACTGGGTTTAGCATATGGATTGGGGTTCAGTCCCAGTTCTCCGACTGGGCCTGGATATCCCACTGTACTAGTATATCTGGTGGCTCAGGGTGAGGGAGTTAGTACCTATTAAGTAATAGCTCTGTGCCAGTCAATGCTGAGTGCTCTATTCCATTAACTCCTCCAAGCCTGTTTCCTCAGGTATGAAATGGAAATAACACCATCAGTGTGCTATGTGGATTAAATAAGGTAACAGGGGTGAAAGTTCACTGTACACTGGAAATTATTATAGAACTAGAGTATTAGTGCAATGACAATTCGCACTCAAGGCATACGATAGTAGTTAGCCGTAAGACTTGGCCTCAGACAGACTTGGGTTCTGATTCCGGCTTCATTACTTACTAGATTTTCCCCTACACCCCCGTTTCCTCTTATGAAATATGGAGATAATGTCAGCACTAGCTGGTAAGAGTGCTATAATTACAGGAGACAAAGCATGTAAGAGAGTGATCAGCAAAGTGCTCGGCACATAGTAAGCACCTGATAAACCATAACTGCTTTTAAAAATTATAATTCTTCTTATTAATATTCTTTAAAAAGATCAGGTCTTTGCCATAGATTTCATTAATAGACCCCAATTATTAGAAAAGTCTGGCGGAAAACGGGTTTAAGTTTGGGTCCTGCAGATCGAAGTTTGACTCTCTCATCCCGACAGCAGAAATAAGCGGCAGGTGGTGAAAGGGGAGCAGCGGCCACCACTGCCCTCAGAAGGCAAGCAGCTGAGCTGGCACGGGGCTGGGAATCCTGGTCCCCTGCTGTGCGAGGACCACCGAGGCCGAGTGGCCGGTCGTTTCCTGTGGACTCAGCAGCACAGCTGGGTGAATGCGCACACAGACACTTACCACGTAGAGGAACCTGCCACAGGGGGCAGGGCAACCTCTGCTCTGACTGACAGGACGGGCGAGCGGAGGCGGCCATCCATCACTGTCAGGAAAGATCTGAAGCACCTAGCTAGTCAGTTGAAATAAAATAAATTATTTACTGATCGCAGGGTCCAGCTGCTCACTTGAATGCTCATAAAAGGTGTGCTGTTTGCTGCCATGCACTCTGTGGTGGATTCTGTTCCAGGAAGGAAGGATTTCTGGATTGCTGTGTGCAGGTTTTTGTTGTTGTCAGAATGCAAGGGTGTTAAGGGCTTTGCAAGGAGGGAGACAGGGTCTTAAATTACATATCTGAACTCGTACATGGGAATAGGAAATGAGTGTATTTATTCACTTCATGGTACAGGACTCAGGGCACAGTTTATCTGTCAAAAAATTTCTTAGGACTAATTGATGCAGTTTCTACTTATAATGCTAAAGATTGAACTTAAATGCATAATAGAAACATTCTGACGTTTTAGAAGCATCTTAGAGCCGTGATGCTCCACCAGAGGGAGCCATGTGCACCTCTGGAAGCATCCAGAGCGGCTGGGACCTGGCCTCTAGTCACTTCTTTTCTGAGAACCTCTGCTCCAGGGAGAGATGCTTGTATCATTGTCATCCATTTCTACCTGAGACGTCTCCACTGTGGCTACAATAGAGCCACTACCTGATCGGAGTGATCTGGTTACATGTTTTCAAGATGGTGGACTAGGAGAGAAAGTAATAAGCAAAATAAATGTTACTGACAATAGTAACACTAAGATAAGCTACCATTGAGAATACAGCTTCTATGGGCCACTTTCATACAATCTTGAAAGGTAAATGTAATTCACATTTTTTAAATGACAAGAACTAAGACTAACCAGGGGAGGGACTTGTCCAAGGTGACACTGCAGGTAAGTAGTAATGCTGGGATTCAAACCCAAGCTCCGCTCTTCTCACAGATCCCTTTCTGGACCTTTTCCTTTATAGTTTTTTTTTTTTTTTTTTTGAAAGAGAGAAAGAGAGAGAAACATAGATTTGTTGTTCCACTTATTTATGCATTAATTGGTTGATTCTTGTATGTGCCCTGACCGGGGATTGAACCCGCAACCTTGGTGTATCAGGACAACACTATAACCAACTGAGGTACCCTGCCAGGGCCCCTGGGCCTTTTCCTTTAAATAAACATACAGGTTGGAATCTGATGAATTAAAGTTTGGCTTTTTGCCTTGAGAAAAAATTAGGGGGAAGAAGCCCACAAACGAAGTCTGCACTGCTTTTTCACCTTGGGGATCAGCGGATTTGCTGATGATGCTCACCTGGGAAAACCCGTGCCTTCTCTCCTGGACCTTTATCTTCGCTGCACTCTGGCTATTTATTGAGCTTCTTAAAACTAAACCCACTCAGAGAAAACAGACCCTTTGTTACTGGGAAGGCACTGCATTCAGGCACACGCAAACTGGATGTCTGAGTAGCATCCTTATTTTAGTAAACTTTTCACTGAAAATATACCAAAGGAAAGTTCATAAATCATAAGCGTATGTATGCTTGACTTTTCCACAAAGTCTACAGACTCATGTAATCAGCACCCAGATAAGGCACAGAACTTTATCAGTGTCCCAGAAGCCCCTCCAGTCTGAGCTCCCAGGATAACCACCATCATTACTTCCACACAGATTATTTTTGTGTATTTTTGAATGCTACATAAATGGAATCATACAGTCTGTACTTTTGCCCCCCTTTCTGGACCTGGTTTCTTTCTGAGCAGTCTTTTATTTTTATTTCTAGGAGACATACCAGGAAAAGCATCCCCAGGAAGAGCACCCCTGAAGAAACTTTATGTTTTAAGAATCAACATTAAATAAGCTTTTTTTTTTTTTTTTTTTTTTTACCACTTTAGAGATTTCGTTTTTTGTGTGAGGGAGAAACAGTCTAGAGACGGGGAAGAAGAGTGGGTTCTCCGTTTTGGTTCAAAGTTACTGGGTGCTAATTCATGTACTGAGTTTGTTGGAATCACCATCATCTCAGCAGCTGATGTTCACTGAGCACTTGCTATGTGCCAGGTGCCTTGCTAAGTATTCTGCATGTGCTATGACATTCCATCCCCACAATTACCCCATCTATGCGGTAGGGACTATTACCTTCATTTTACAAATGTGGAGACGGAAATTCGGAGTCATCTGCCTGTGATGATACAGCTAACAAGCGAGCCAGGGTTTGGTCCTAGGCCTCTAAGTCCTGAGTCTGCCCTCTGAAGTGCTTAGTTTAGCAGCCACCAGGCCCTGTGCTCAGGGCTTTATGTGACCGCTGGCTTGTTCCACGGCGGAAGCTGTACCACTAACACTCCCACTTAAGCAGAATGGAACTGAGCTTGGAAAGATGAAGACACTTGCCTAACATGGCTGGTTATTGATGGAGCCACAACTTAAACCGGTTGTGATTCTGACGCTCATCTTTTAGTTACTAAGCTGTACTGTCAGCATATTTCAAGCTCCTGTCAGTCAAGCTGGGAAGAAATTATTAAGATATTTTTCAGGCTTTATTACAATTAGCCAGACTAATGCCAACATTAGAAAAGATTTTATGATGAGACACATACAAAGCATTATGAGAACCGTAGTCGTGAGCCTTAGAGTTAGACTCCAAGCCTTCTCCCTTTATGCAGGAAGCAGACGAGGCCCAGGCAGGAGCAGTGTGGCAGAGGTCAGTGGCAGTCCAGCTTTCTGACTAAGCCAGGCAGCCACCCAGGCTCCCCCTCCTCCCACCATCTTATTAGGGAGCAGGTGCACTCACATTGGCCAGACCAAGGTTCGGTTCCTGACACCACCAACCTACCTGCTGTGTGAACTTGAGCGTAAGCCTTCACCTCTCTGCCCCTTATCTACCTTCTCTGTTAGACGGGGACGGTAAACATTCTACCTTCTAGGTGTTGAGTAGTGCATGTGAAGCACTTAGCACAGTGTCTAATACACGGCGGATACCTGTACATGACAGCCATGACGACAATGAGGTATTAACAGTCTGTTGACTGCTATGACATCTTTTTCTAATCCTGTTAGGTTTAAGTCAAAACAGAAATTTAGCATTTGACTGGAACACATTAACACCAAATATTAGTTGAAAGTTAGTTCCGAATTATCTGGTGAGAATCCAAATACAACTTCTGAGATCACTATAAAGCTTCCCGAGTAAGTAAGTGCATGAGTGACTAGGCACCGAATCCACGAGTAGGAAAAGGCAAGCGGCAGTGCTACAAGCAGCCTCAGCACGGCAAGTAAGAGAATTACAGAAGGAGAAGAATTATGGAACCTCCAGAAGTCAATCGGTTTGAAGAGAGTCTCAAGTTAGTTCTATTTCTAATCTTCTGCTTCATAAAAAAGAAGACAAGACAGAGCACTCAGCTGGGGAAAAGGAGGTACTTTAAATTTCATTGTTTAAACATTTTCTCTGAAAACAAATTACCGTCAGTCATTCAGGTCACATAAAAGTTGTATGTTGTTTCTTTCCCTATCTCTACCCTGACCGCTGATATAAAGGGTTTACTTCATCACCTGTTCACGCACTTACCTAACTGTACATCGGTGGTGAATCGCAGTCTGTGGATCATGCTGACTTTGAATGACTTGTAATGGTGGCTGCTAAGCATATCCTGCACTGTAGCTATGTCGATTTGCGAATCCTCCTCAAAAACCCCGTCTGCCCTTGAACCTGGGGAGGGAAAAGCAGTTTAACACATAAAGATACATGAGGCTTGGCAAATGTTGTCTGCTTAAAATGCTTTGGGATAAATTAAAATAATATGGGCTATTTAATTTGGAGAAGAAAAGGCTGAGCGATGACTTAATAATGCCATTCCAGTAAACAGAGAACGGTAACATATTAATCATTCAACAATTAATTCCACAAACACGGCCGCTTCTGTGGCAGGCCCTGGGCTAGGCAGTGGGGATACTGAAGGCGAGAAACACTCCTGCTCACCAGCAGCTCTCAGTCTCCACAAGAGAAAGTCAAAACCACAAAGCAGGGGTGGTCACATTTCTCGTTTCTTTTTCTAATATTAATTTTCCTGATCATAAAAGTAATCCATACTTCTTGAAGAATCCCTTCCTTTCTGAGATTCTCAAATATCAGCTTGCCGTCCCGCGCCCGTTTCCGCGGAGGCAGGCACGAGCCAGCTCACCCGCGATGGCTAACGGTCTCCCACTGGCCTTCTGGCCACCAGGCTCCCTCTGCCATCCAGCCACCACAGGGCTTTCCCACTCATCTTTCGAAGGCTTTGATCATTTATTCCCTCATCAAATGCTTAGTGAGAGCTCTGTGCATGCTAAGTACTCTGATATGTGACACTGGCAACAAGTAAGACCACTGGTACTGAAAAATCGTCCCTGGCTTCCCATGGCTTCCTGAATGATGCCCACGTTTTTCAGCCAAGTAGTCAAGACTGTCCATAATCTGTCCATAAACATTTTAAAAAAAAATATATTTTATTGATTTTTTACAGAGAGGAAGAGAGAGGGATAGAGAGTTGGAAACATCGATGAGAGAGAAACATCGATCAGCTGCCTCTTGCACACCCCCTACTGGGGATGTGCCCGCAACCAAGGTACATGCCCCTGACCGGAATCGAACCTGGGACCCTTGAGTCCGCAGGCCGACGCTCTATCCACTGAGCCAAACCGGTTTCGGCCCATAAACATTTTCAATTTTACTCGTCACTTCTCACATACACCTTCTCTCAGCAACTCCCAGACTCCCCAGATGGCACACAGAGGCAGGTTTTTCCACTTCCGGGCCTTTGCTCATGTGGTACCCTTGGCCTAGAATACCCTTTCTTTCCACCCTTACCCTGCACCTGTCAAAACCCCACCCAGGCAGGCTAGCCCAAACTCCACCTTCTGCTGAACTCCATTCTACTGGACCCTGGATCCAGGGAGACCTGGGCTCAGTTCCTAGCTCTGCCTCTAACTTGCTGCACGATCTATGGCAAGCCACCGGCTCTGTGAACCCCCGTCTTTGCCATACACAGAATGCCAAAATGTGTTTTAAAATCTAACACATACTACGCTTAATAAGTAGCAGTCATGATTATTTTTATTCTACTGTCATAGAGGATCACATTCAGCCTGGCCCTGGAGCTGCTGAGTGGCTGCTCTTGTCCTAATTCAGAAGCGTTGTGAGGGCCAGTAAAGTGTGTTCTTTATCTCTGTAAGCCGTACAGACAACTGGCATGCTCTCACTAAATTCTGCTAAATAAATAGATAATCAAACAGAAGCTTGGACATATGAGTGCCTGCTACACAGCAGGCATGGTGAAGTGCTTTACACATGCTAAACCTCATGACAACTGGCTGTCATTGCTCATCTGAGGCTTTGGGAATCCGAGGCTTTCGAGGTGAAGTCACATGTTCAAGGTCACACTAACCGAAGCTAAACTCTCTCAGCCTGCGGAGTCTGAAATGTGTTGTCCTGAAGGTGCAGCTGCTGGTGCCACTCACCAGTGGGAGGGAGCACCTGCTAGCAGAGGCAGCCAGCCAGGGAGCCCTAGGCCTTGCGCTGAGCAGCTGGAGATGGGTCCACAGGAAGAGCCAGACAGAACTCCTTGGGCAGAGTTGGAGGAGTTAAAACTCAAGATTTGGGTACAAAACAGGAACATCTGTTACCTAACTGGTAGCCTGACAACTACATGCTTTCTCTTCCCACAGTATTAGTATTGCTTACAGGATGAGCTTTTTCTTTTTTTAAATCCTCAACCGAGGATATGTTTTTATTGATTTGAGAGAGGGAGAGAGAGAGAAACATTGATGTGAGAGAGAATCATTGATTGGTTGCCTCCCATACATGCCCTGACTAGGGATCGAACCCACAACTTAGGTATGTGCCCTCACCGGGAAATGAACCCACAACCTTTTTGGTGTATGGGAACAACGCACCAAGCAACCGAGCCACCCGGCCAGAGCTACAGGGCAAGCTTTGAAGTCAAAGTTGGCTCCTGATGCCTTGCCCCGAACTCCTGTTAGAAGTGTGCACTGGCTTTCCAAACACTGCACTTATTCCCAGCCTGGACCATGCCAGCCACTACAATAAAGCTTCCTCTCACCGAGGACAAGCCTCGCCCTCAGCGGCCATTCACGGCCTGCCTGTGACACAGTCCCATCTCAGTGTTGGCACATGCTGCTCTCTCTGCCCAGGTCACCCTTCTCCTATTCTCCTCCCTCCTGGCCTATTCCTCCAGGCGCCTCCCTATTCTTCCTGAAGAGCTTAGCTTAGGTGACACCCCAGGGCCCCAAGTCTAGTTCAGCTCCCCTGCCATTGCACCCCCCATTTTCCTTCAGAATACTTATCACAGAGAGTAAGTACCTGTCTCTGCCATTAGACTGTCACCCCAAGAGGGCAGGCACGGTGGCTGCTTTACTCGCCCCTGTAGCCCAGGCCCTGCAGGTGCTGCCATGCACAGGGTAGAGCAAGTGCTCAATAAAAACGTACTGGGTGAATACCAGGTGCCATGTCCCCAGGAAGGCGAGGATCAGAGAGGCAGAAGGCCTTAGCCAATGTCACCTTGGCGAGGATTAGCAGAGCTGCACCCAGCGTCTGCCAGGGCCACTGGGAACCCTGCTTCCCTTCTGTGGATCGCCTGTGATTCTGGATAGAGACGCCACCATCATGACCACCCATCTCCTGGGGACTATGCACATCTCTAACGGAGAGGCTGGTGAGAATTTAGATTTGAATAATCATTCACTTTCTCCAATGCATATCTGACTGAAACAGAACTGCCAAGATGTGTTTATTTCGATGTTAGAACCTTTTATATATATCAGAACTGTGGAGAAGTTTGATGAAATATTAAAATCCTTTCATGCTTTAAAAATAATTTAAAGCCATCTTTTTTTTGAGAAAATGCCATTATTAGATATAACTTAGTTCAAGAATTTCTGTTTTCTTTATTAATTAGTATTTTCTAAATATTGAAGGTTCTTGATTTGGAAAGAGATAACATCTAATTATACTAAAATGCCAATTACCAAAAAAAACCCACACAAAAACCAAAACAACACACCACACTTAAGAGTTTTACATTTTATGATGTTGGATTAAAACCAATTTAAAAATTACTATAACGTGACATATAATTTTTTACTGAGCAATTTCAATGCCAGCTGCTAATAAAGCATCTTAGCTGTAAATGATAATTCAGATGCTTTTAGATAAAGTGGTGCATAAATATAGTTGGAAATTGATTTAGCTTCTTACAGAAGCTACTGAAGAATGACATATTTTGTTTAATACACCAGCTAATGTAGTCCTAAAAGCTCAAACAAGTGCCAGTTTTCACTCCTAAATTTGCTGTGGGAGATTAATGAAAACTTTATATTTTGCTGAAATGTTAATAATGGGCAGATGAGACGATGGGATTTTAGTGGAGGTCTTAAAGCTATGGGATAACCAGCAAGGCTTGTCAATTTCCTTATATTAATTTTGTTCAAGACTGATAGAGCTGGAGCTGGCTCAACACACTAATGCTTCTTGCATTGACCTTCTACTCTCCGACAGTGTAAATTCATGTCCCATGTGAGGATTTAGGTCCCCTGATACTTGGGTGAGCTCTGAGTCTTGCCCCAGCTGACAAGGGGCATGTTTGCTTTCATGATTAGAAGGGCAACAGCACCTGGGGGAGCAGAGAAGGAAGAAACAGCCCCGCATGTGCTCCCAATACATGCTGCTCACACCAAAGCAGGCCATCTGCTAAATGGAACGACTTCTGGTCTCGGAGTTCCAGAGCCCTTTCTCAGTGCAGGCTCAGGAGTGCTGCTTGGAGGGGCAGGTGTGTGTGTACGGACCAGCCAGCCTGCGACCTGCTCCACCCCGCAGGCCAGCGGTATGCTAGACTGCGGAGGAACACTGGTGAGGGGAAGGCAGGGTTCCTGATCTTCAGGAGCTTACAGACTTGCTATGGAACACAAAGAAAACGGTACAAGGAGAGAGAAATGCCCAACAAACGGTTCAGGCAGCAGACTCTACCTAAAGACAAACATCTGAAGCAGGTCATTACACCAAAAGCATGTTTTCTGGGCCAGGAAAGTCTATGACTTTGCATATGCACCTTTACTGTTTACATCCTTCCAGGAAGGAGCAAACCCAGCCACACATGAAATACACTCGGCACTGCCCCATGTGCAGATTAAAACTATTACTGTACTATCAACTTCACATTTAAAAACCCACTCCTGTTCAAGAGAAGACGTTTTTATCTACTCAACGTAAAAAGTAGAGAGAACCAGAATGCCTTAAAAATAAATATATTAACAAAAAAACCCTCCCCAAACTGTTAATTTAATTGAAATATAACCCTTTGGTATTTTGTTAAATTAGCAATTAAGAAGGTCACAAGCAATTAAATGAAACAAAAGCCACACTGTGTTCATCTACATTAATGCTGAACTGGGTCTCCTGGTGAATGACAAGATGAATTGTAATGGTGCCTTCAAAGACTTCATGATGTACTTTGTCAAAGTCGGGAGTGTTAATGTCTCTATGTGCCATGGATTACCATAATGTATTGTGTCAAAACGCTCGAGCTGCAATAACTCAAAGATGTATTGTGATAGATCAAATTTTGAGGCGGGGTCTAAACATGACACAAGCACCAGATCTCAAATGGTCTGACAACAGGCTCTGGAAGAATGACGGAGAGTCCATTCACAATGTGGAATGGTGCAAGGGACAGCAGAAACCCGAGACGAAGAAGCTTAGCTCTCCAGAGTAAGGAATTAGTAGCAAGGAGGAAACAGGCAATGGCACTGCTCTTAATGGCAAAGCCGGACCAGGGCAGGACAGGGCAAAGGAAAGCAGAGATGAAGTGAAGGAGGTGGCAGGGGAAGTCTAGGGCTCACAGCCAGAAAGAAAGAGGTGCTGAGAGAGAGACAGCCAATGGCTGGGAAGTGGCCTTGGGGCTTAATAACAATGGAAAGAACGAGACACAGAGTTCAGAGATGTAGATTCAAATCTTAACTCTGACACCACGGGTCAAGAGTGGGTCAAAGCCTTGCCCAAGATTCTCTGGCAGGCAGAGGCAGAGCTGGGACGATCTATTGGACTCTGGGGTCCACCATGTTCCGTCCGCTGTCCTCCCCTTTGCCTCCCATCTCATCACATTCCCAGAGGAAGCAGCAGGAGAGTGACTGGGGAACTGTAAACTCTCAACCAGTGGTTCTGGAGTGTAGTCCAGGCCTCACGGGAAGGTGGTGGTGGTGGTGGTGGGGCCAAGAACCCACCAGGGGTCCAAAATCTCAATACTATTTTCATCATAATAACAATAAGACAGTATTTGCCCTTTTCATGCCTATTCCCTTACAAGTGCACAAAGCAATAACAAGTTCATTGATATGGTTCTGAGTCCACATTGCAACTAACCTTTAAGAAAGTATCATTCAAGTCTGGGTACCGTAATGAAAATTAATAGCCCCTGTTATCTGAAAAGGCTATTGAAATACTTCTCCCCTTTCCAACAACGTATTTGTGTTAGGTCAAATTTTCTTCATATACTTCAACTGAAACAATGTACTGTAACAGACTGAGCGCAGAAGCAGATCTGCAGCCCTGGCTGGTGTGGCTCAGTTGGTTGGAGCACTGTCCTATGCACCAGAAGGTTGCAGGTTCGATTCCCAGTCAGGACACATACCTAGGTGTTGATGTAGCTCTCTCCCATTGATCTCCCACTCTCTCTCCTCTCCCTCCCTCCCTCTCTCAAATAAAAAAGAGAGTAGATATGCAAATCCAGGTGCCTTCCATAAAGTCAGACATTATAGAAATTTGCAAAAATATAAAACAGTGCCCACTGGTTCAGGTGGTTAGTCAATAATTTATCTTCCTGATGAAACAAAAATAAATGCTCTCAGGGAAAGAACACAAAATAAAACAGTCCCAATCTTCTCATTAAAAATTTAAAACAGGTATTTTTTCATAAAAATGTATGTTAACACATAATAAATTTATTATTGCTTTTAAATTAATTTATAGATATTTAAATTTTTATGTTTTTATTCCTAATAAGTAGATATAACCCAATAAACAAACGCTCTTTGGGGTCCTCAATAGTTCTGAGTGTAAAGCAGTCCTAAGACCAAATAGTTGAGAACCTGCCTTTTTTGTCCTATGCATGTTTTCCTGTCCCTGGGTTTCCATGTGGACAACCATGAGGAGACATAAAAGTGCAGGTACAGCTGTGTATCTGTGTCACATACTTGACAACAAACACAGACAGAAAGCTTCTACACACATTCTAAGAGTGTGTAGAAGCTGTCAGGTGATCAAGACTAATTCTAACTAACACTGTTTTATAGTTTAAAACAGTATTTTTATTGGAACTGAGAGAAACACAGGTACACATGACTCTCAGACGAACGGGCACTACTCGTTAAATCAAAGCTCAGAGAACTTACTACATGCTACTGGCAGGTGTTTTGTGTTCAGAGATATAAACTACATGGGACTTTAAACTTCATTTTATGGTTGGTTCAAGGAGTCTTAGGCTAAGTCCAAAAGCTCTAATCCAGTTATAAGTTAAAGCAACTTCAATCTTCCTTCTCCAAAAAGATCGATGGCAACTCTGTAACTCGACCAGAAGATCAATGGCCTTGTTACATCTTCACCTTCACATTCCCTGCAGCAAGGCGATGCTGTTGCCTCTCCTGGGCTTTAGGAACACAGGAGGGTGGCAGGGTCCCCGGATGACGGAAAGGGAACAGGCAATCCGCAGAGGGAATAGAGTGGGAAAGGCACGAAGCCCACAAAGTGTGAGCATATACAGAGGAACAGCAAGAGCTTGCACTTGGCTGGAGCAGAGTGGTGGGGAGTGCAGGTGAGAAGCTCTTCCAAGGGAGAGGCATGTCCATCGCAGGGCTGGTGCAGAGTAAATCCTGTGGGCAAGTAAGTGGCCAGATGAAGACTAACACCTCTTCTGCCCCCTCTGTCATGAAGCCCTATTGCTACTCCTCACACAGAAAAATCCCTACTTCAGCCAAACTGGACTTTGCTTGGGTTATACCATCTGGCCAGAATGTCCTTTCCATTCTTTTAATATTTATATACTTCAAGGTAGAGTCTAGAATCTTCCCTGACCTCTCTCCTGAAACCCTGCAGCCCTGAAGGCTCTTATTGTAAGTCTCTTACATGATAAGCATCTGTACTCCTCCTCTGGACAATGAGTCCCTTTGAGGGCAGGAACATTCTATCCTACAGAGCACATAGTAGATGTTTAATAAATGCTGCTGTGGCATGCACGAAGTTTGCTGCAACACAGGTTAAGCATAACACTACCTGAGTTTGTATGCCATCCCAGTATTTACGTGGAACCTAACACACTATTTCTAGCTTTCCATTCAGACGCCTTACCAGACTGGGATCCCACCTCAACAACTATCAGAGCAGTTAACATTTCTGAGTGTTTATGTGCCAGACACAATGCTTAGCGCTTGAAGTATAGTAGCTCATTTAATTTTCTCAAGCCCTTTTAAGTTGAATATTATCTCTTTTTCTAGGTGAGGAAAATGAAGCCCCTATTCATCTAGAGAATGTCATCCTGCTAGTATAGCCATGTAACTAGTATAAGCTGGAACTTGTAACTGTACCCAGGTCGGTCTAATTCCAAAAATGTGCCCTTAACCACACCACCCTTTGGGTACATGTGTTCCTCAGAAGGGCTGGGAATGTACAAATCCATGGGTCACAAAAGGATCTAAGAACACAATCATGGCTGGCCTCGCCAGAACAAAGAATCAGGGATAGAAGCTAATACTCTCTCCTGTAAGACTCAAAGCAGGATGCACGAGTCATGGAGGAAAACTCTCCTTTAGCTTCTACATCCATCACTTTTTTTTTTTTCTTCCAAAGGCCTTTTAAGTCCCCAAAGCCTCATAAGCCCCAAACTTCTCTTCTATTAAACACTTCCCTTTGGCTACTAGTCATCTTTGCTGGTCTCTAAAAAATAATCAATAGGTGATATACTTTAACACAAGCACGCACACGCATGCGTGCCCCTCTGCAGTAATCTCCTCAAAGCCATCAGGACCACACAGTGGGATACGCCCTTCACTGAATCTGCCAGGCTGTGACCAGGGTGGAGATCCCTGCTGCCAGTGCCTAATTGATTAAACACTTGGAGTTAGAGCCTTTCCACAGGGAGACTGCAGCCCCTCAATAAATCAGAGCAATCCTGTTTTATGAGCTGATCAGAAAGAAACGGGTTCAGGTTTGCGGAATTTCTAAAAAGAGCAGATCATGGAGGGGGGCCTGTAGGCTCTGATTCTAGGCCCTGCCATCCCTCTGTCTCTTTTCTCAGCACTCCCCGCTTGCTCATTTCACTCTGCTTCATTCATTCATTCTGAGCAGTCCCTTGTCCTGGACTATTCTTCCCTTACTCATTATCTGACTAACTCCTTTTTATGCTTCCTCAAGGAAGTTTTCTCCTCCTACTCCCACCAGCTCCAGCCCCTGCTATACACCCTTCACAGCACTTTTCACAACTGCGGGCTTCATGGTGTCAAGGGCAGCACAGTGATGTGCTTCATGATGTCTGGGCAGCACAGTGGCCGGCCCAGAGGAGGATGCCGTCAATGAACAAATGTGTGCCCAGAGTGAAGCCGACCACCCGTTAGAGGATGATGGATGACCATTCGGGGTCTGAACCACTGATTCATTGCCGGTTTGCTTGGAATTTAGGTTGATGACAGAATTCCCATCACTTCCTCTTCCTCTGATATGCTTTTGCTACTGTTCAAAATGCAGGAAAAGCAATGGGGTCCTCTAAGGAGCCCGGGCACTTTTGATAATTTACAGGTCAAAATACAATATTTGTTTACAACAACAAAATGTCTAAGAACTGTTACATCTCATCAACACTGAGGCATCACTCCCCTGACTCCGGGGTCAGGGATGAGGGCACACATGCTGGAAGAACCCTCCCTCGATCAGGGGAGTCACTGCAGAAATGCCCCCGATGCATCACCAAACCATTAGCCAGAGGCTGCAGGCAGAGTCTGGGGCCAGGAGCCGACCAGCGGGATACAAATCCCTGTGCCCTCACTTAGAGCCCATTCGGGGTTTGTGGCTCGTCAAACATGTTTCCTTACTGCTCTAATGTACCAGTGTATCGCTTAATGAAAGTTCTTAATTGTAATTCAATTAATTACATACACAGAGTCCCCAATTACATTTTCCAATAAGACATTGGCTGTGGTACAGGTCTAAATGCACTTAACCAATTTTAATATATTAAGACCAATTTCCCTTGAATACTAATTACTACCTAATGATAAAATGAAAAGGGGGGGACTTTCAAGAAAGGGAGAGAGTGAAAAATGCAATCCATGTGGAATTTTTCAGCCCACATAGCACAATTCAGACACTCATTACTGAAGAAGTAGGTGTGGACAGGGCACACTTTGCTTCTGGTAGCAGGTCAGCACTGGTTTTTGCCTGGGTATCACCTATCCCCGTGCTGGCCACTGCCCAAAGGGGCCTGTGGGAAGTCTAAGAGGCTAGAGGGAAAACAGGAATAACGAGGGAAAAGGCCAGCACACACATGCGCAGACCAGCTGTGGTGTTTCTGGGCACGGGTGCTGGCCTTGTGTCTCAGGCACACAGACGGACACTAGGAATGGCCAATACTTGCGTTGTGCATTGTACTCCCCTATGTGCTTTTTGTTACTTCACAATTTATTTATTTATTTATATTTTTAATATGTTTTTATTGTTTAAAGTATTACATGTAGTAGTACATATATCTCTTTTTTATTGTTGAGAATATTACAGATGTCCTCCTTTTATCCCCCACAGCCCCCCTACACCCAGTTCCCGCCCCACCCCAGGCCTTCACCACCTTACTGTCTATGTCCAAAGGTAAGATCTTTGGTTAGTCTCTTCCCACTCCTCCTCCCTCAATTCCCTCTCAGATTCGCCAGTCTGTTCCATGTTTCCATGCCTCTGATTCTGTTTTATTCACCAGTTTATTTTGTTCATTAGATTTCTTGTTCATTTATTTTGATTTTTAAATTTGATTGTTGTTAGATATGTATTTGTTGCCATTTTATTGTTCATATTTTTATCTCTTCTTTTTATTCAATAATACCCTTCAACATTTCATATAATACTGGTTTGGCGGTGATATACTCCTTTAGTTTTTTATTTGTGAAGCTCTGTATCTGACCTTCAATTCTAAATGAGAGCTTTGCTGAGTAATCTTGGTTGTAGGTCCTTACTATTCATCACTCTGAGTATTTCTTGTCACACTCCCTTCTGGCCTGCAAAGTTTCTGTTGAGAAATCAGCTGACAGTCTTCTGGGTGCTCCCTTGTAGGTAACCAACTGCTTTTCTCTTGCTGCTTTTAAGATTCTCTCTTTGTCTTTAACCCGGGGCATTTTAATTATGATGCGTCTTGGTGTGGTCCTCTTTGGGTTCCTCTTGTTTGGGACTGTGATTCTGGACTTGTAAGTCTATTTTTTTCCCCAGCAGGTAGGGGAAGTTTTCTGTCATTATTTCTTCAAATAGGTTTTCAATATCTTGCTCGCTCTCATCTCCTTCTGGTACCCCCAGAATGCAAACGTTGTATTGAAGTTGTCCCAGAGGCACCTTACACTATTTTCATATTTTTGGATTCTTTTTTCTTTTTGCTCTTCTGTTTGGGTGTTTTCTGCTTCCGTATATTCCACATCATTGACTTGATTCTTGGAATCTTCTACTCTACTGTTGAATCCTTGTAAATTGTTCTTTATTTCAGTTAGTGTGTGCGTAATTTCTGACTGGACCTTTTTCGTGTTTTTGACATTCTCACTAAGATCCTTAAAAGTCTCATGAAGATCACTGAGTAACCATGGTTTTGAACTCTGTATCCAGTAGTTTGCTTGCTTCCATTTCTTTCATTTGTGACATGTTTCTTTGTCTCCACATTTTGGCTGCTTCCTTGTGTTTGTTTCTATGTATTAGGTAGAGCTACTATGTCTCCTGTTATTGGTAGAGAGGCCTTGTGTAGTAGATGTCCTGTAGGGCCCAGTGGCTCAGCCCTCCCAGGCACCTGAGCTGGGCACTCTAGGTGCACCCCTGTGTGGGCTGTGTGCACAGTCTTGTAGTTGAGCATTGACTGCTATTGGTGTCTGAGAGGAGTTGGTCTCCAGGCCAATTGGCTGTGAGGACTAGCTGCAACTGCAGCAGGAGAGCTGCTTTGCAGTAGGCGAGGCCCAGTTGTAAAGTAAGGCAGGCTGGTGGTAGTGCCAGGTCTTGGGCCTTTTATTGATAGGTTTGGGGCATGCTATCATCAGCTGCAGCTTGTTTGAGAGATTTTAGCAAAGTCTGAAGCCTGAGGCAGGACAGGCCATTCATATGGAAAAGTTGCTGCAAATAGCTTGGGTGGGGCTGCAAATTGGATGCGGTGGGGTCTCACGGAATCCCCAGGGCAGAGCAAACAGATACGGCTGCCAGTCAGCCCTGCGGCAGGGGAGGTCCCAGCACAGGAACACTGATCCCTGCAAGCACCCCTGTCTGGGAGAAAGCTGCCCCTGGGTTCCTGCCCAATGCCAGATAATGCAATTTCTCCCTGTATGTATCTGGGTCCCCCAGAGCCACCCGGTGCTGGAGCTCAGAGGAATGGAGTCCGAGCACATTCGTGTGCCTGGGTGTCTGGCAGCCTCCGTGTCCCTCAGCCACAATCCCTGCTGGTTTTTACAACCCATAGTTACAGGGACTTCTCCTCCCAGCTCTGGAACCCTGGTATGGGTGCCTGGTGTGGGGCTGGGACCCCTTGCTCCTTACTGATGGACAGAAGACATGGTTTTCCAGGCCCCCAATGATAATTCATGTGATGATAAGCAAATCACCCCTCTAAGTATCAGTTTCTTCTATAAATTACAGATGATGACCACCCTGGCCTAAAAGGTTGTTATAAGGAGACCATTTGTATCTTATTTAGATCTCAAAACAACAACAACAACAAACTGTGAAAATGATTCAACCACCTCCTTTTACACCGGAAACTCAGGCTCAGAGAGGACGTGATTTGCCCAATGTCGGAGGCTGCAGTGGTGCACCCAGGTCTGCCTGATTCTAAGGGCTGGGCTTTTAAGCATGATGCTGAACTGCTGTAAGGACAGGCTACTGAGTGGTAAGACAGGAAGGACACTGTGCTGACATTTTGTTGGTATTCCATAAAGCCAGTGGAATTTCAGGCCTATTTTAGTCCCAAGTGTCTCTCTTAAAGCTGTGGAAAGAACAAGTTGGTTCATGCTGCATCTTTCTTCTAAGGACCTGATGGGGTTACCCACACACGACTAGTGGGTAAGAGAAAAGGTCACTGGCAACATCTGGCAGAAAAGGAAATTGAGGCTGTTTGGTGCCAGGATTTACACAGATGTTTGGACAAGAATGGCAGTCGTCCTACATTACATCTTCTCCATAATGTTCTAATGCTTCCTTCTGGTCTGATTCCAGCTTGCAGCAGACAGTTGGCTGAAGGATGTAGTAGATTATCAGACAAGAATCCAACTGGAAAGCTCAGGACTCTGGCTTGTCATTTTCTTATTTAGGCCAAGATCCAAGTACAAATGTTAACTCTCAGTCCCTAGGCAGAAACTCTTGTCGTATCAGCTTCATTTGCAAGCTTCTTCTCCCATAGAGTGGAAAGACAATTGTCACCACCATCCTCAGGGTTGAAATGTAGGTTGTTTTGTCAACAATCTCAGGGTGGGCTTTGAAATCAGACAGCTGACTTAGAATTCTGGTTCTATCATTTATCAGCAAGCTAACTTTGGCCAAGTCACAACCTCTCTCATCTTATAGGATGGTTGTGAAAATTACGAGAGAGCACTTTTAAAGAATGTTTAGCATAATTCCTTACAGTAGAAGGCCTGAACAAATAATTTAAAAAAATCTTTTGATGTCATTGATATAAAAAGTGAGGCCCCATTCCTTCTCAGAATAAAAACTGAAAGGCTATATACATCTACCCTATGCACTCTCCCCAATCAAACGGTTTTACTTATAAAGTGCACATCTCTTCTAGAACACTAAAACACACCGGCTGGAAAGCACCCTGCTCCTAAGTTCTCCGGTCCTGTGACACAGATTCACAGACTTGCCCCGTCACCACCCTCTCTCCCTCTCCCCATCACACACCTCCTTCGGGGCCCTGACAGTTCCGATTCTAGACCTCCACAACTGTGGCCTTTCGGCTCTGTCAGCCCCAGATATGCTGCTCTTTATTGCTTTCTTTTTTTTGAATGCTGCTCTTTCACCATTTATTCATCACAGTTAACATTTATTGTTTACTATGTGCCAGGCACCATTCTAAGAGCTTTATGATTATTAAAACTCACTGAATCCTCATAACAACCTTATGAGGGCAGATAGAGAAGTTAAACTGTACAAGGTCACACAGCCTAGTAAGTGTCAGGGGCAGCATGTGAACTGTCTGTTTTGATATCATTTTCTTAAACACTGCATAATAGATGCTCATAATTTAGTCCACTTCCAAATTCGCTTTAAGGATAGCAAACCTGTCCTGATCGAATATACCAACAGAAGATTTAAACATTTCTGTTTTGGAAAATTTTTAAAACCTCAATCCAATTTTTTCATAGGTAGCTACTAGAGAACAATACTTGGTTCTTGACTGAAATTGCTATTTAAATTTTAAAAAATTAAAGAACTTTTTCTATAGGAAGAATGAACTGCTTTTATAATTTACTTCCATTTTACAAAGACTAGTTACAGTATTCTATTGATTCCAAACCATTCACTGCCTTGTGCCCTTTAAATGCTGGTAAAGTCTTCTTTCACTACCACAACGATCTTAACTCAAGAGTGTAAGAACTGGAATTCCTTGCCAATCCTTTAAGATGGGGATGCCAAAGCTCACAGATGTCACGCAAGTTACTTAAGACTGAGCTCATGCTTAGAAGTACAGTAAGAACAAGAGCCCAGATGTCAAAGCTTTATCCACCACACAGCTTCTCTTTCCTCGTATAAGAAAGTTGGGCCTTATCTTAAAAACAAAGAAAAACTAATTTGGAGTCACAGTATACTGTGGAATACTATGCAACAGCTAAAAAAAGAAAGAGGTGAAATAATATGCGGATTAATGTGGAATAATCTCTACAATATTTGTCAAAATGATAAAATAAAAATGGAGAACACTGATGACAGTCTGCTGTCATTTGTTTTTTAAAAGGGAGGAATACAAATGTGTGTGTATACAGTCTTGCTGTCTCTTGGTATCTGTGTGGGATTGGATTCAGGATTCCTGGTGGAAACCAAAATTTGTGGATGCTAAAGTCACTTACATAAAATGGTGTAGCATTTGCATATAACCTTTGCTCGTCCTTGCCATAAACTTTAAATCATCTCCAGATTACTTATAATACCTAATACAATATAAATGCTATGTAAATAGTTATACTATATTGTTTAGGGAATAATAACTAGAAAAAAGTTTGTATGTTTCAGTACAGGTGCAACCACTATATTGGTAGAGACCTAATTACATAGTAAATGTCAGCAATAACAACATTTTTTTCCAAAATATTTTCTTTTTTAAAATATGTTTTTATTGATTTGAGAGAGAGAGGAAGGGAGAGGGAGTGAGAGAGAAACATCAATTGGCTGTCTCCTGCACAACCCCTACTAGAGATGGAGCCTTCAACCCAGGCATGCGCCCTGACCAGGAACTGAACCGGTAATCTTTTGGTTCATGCGATGATGCTCAACCAACTGAGCCACTTCGGCCAGGCAAGAATATTTTCAATTAAATCTGCAGAGGCTAAACCTGTGGACCCAGAGGGCCAACTGAATATGTGTGTGTGTATTTGTGTGGGTGTATTCACGTACATATACAGAACATACTTGCATATACACAGATAATCCCTGGAAAGATACCAAAGAAACTGGGAACAACTTGTCTGGGGGAAGGGAATTAGGGGAGAGGAGAGAGGCTAAGTTTTCACCACAGACACACTTTGTTATCTGGAAAATTCTTTTACATGAATAAGTGTTACATATCCAAAATATTTACCAAGACACTAATAAATAAATTTTATCTCATTCATATAACAAGGAATCAACATTCTGAAACAGAATCCACTACAGAGTTCTTATTATGCAAATTAGTTCCCCTAGTATGTTTAAAAGATGAGATTCTTAGCCCTGGTCAGGTGGCTCAGTTGGTTAAAGCGTTGTCCCATAGACCAAAAGGTTGTGGGTTTGATTTCCAGTGAGGACACATACGTGTCTAGGTTTCGGGTTTGATCCCCCACCTCGGTGTGTACGGGAGGCAACTGATAGATGTTTTTCTCTCACAGTGATGTTTCTCTCTTTCTCTCTCTCTCTCTCTCTTTCCCTCCCCCTTCCTCTCTCTCTAAAACAGATTAAAAAAAAAATCATATCTTTGGGTGAGGGGAAGAGAGAGAGGGGAGAAAGGAGAGGAAAAAGGAGAGAGGAGAGAGGGAAGAGGGGAGAGGGGAGAAGGGAGGGGGAGGGGGGAGGGGGAGAAGGGAGAGGGTAAGAAAATCAGATAAGCAAGATACAAAGGAATGTGTTGTTATAATTCTTCCTTGGGTGTGACCAGTCCAAAGGATTATGAAACTAAGAGGTACTCTCATGATGTAATCGGTATCTATGTGAACTTGCCCTTATTACTTGCTTGCTTTTTCTTTTTAGAAAGTCATGCATACTTATTTTAGAAACGCTGGAAAGTACAAGTATAAAGAGGATGAAAAATGAATCACCCAGAATCTTGCTAACCAGAGACAACCACTATTAATATTTTGGCATTTTCCTTTCAATTTTTCTTCTATGTTTTTGGTTTGTTTTGATTTTACATAGTTGAGATTAGTCTAACTGTGTTATTTTGTATCCTTGACAATTTTCCCTCTTAATATTACATCAAAGTTATTTTTCTCGTAATGAAAAGTCTTGGTAAACACAACTTATAATGATTGAAGAGTATTCCACATCTCCTGAGATAGCTGTTCTCCTTTTAATCTGTTACTGTGGCAAATTATATCAACTGGGATTTTTTTAATTGCTAAACTAAACCTTGTACTCCTAGAATAAAACCAACTTGGGAATGTTACATTATCCTACCTAATAAAATAGTAATATGCAAATTGACCACACCTTCGCTACACCCACCAGTCAAAGCCATGCCCACCAGCCAATCAGGGCAAGTATGCAAATTACTCAACAAAGATGGTGGTTAATTTGCATACGCTGAGGGAGGGAGGAGTGAAGACTGAAGACAACTTAGAAGAGGGAGGAAAAGCGGAAAGTCAGGTGGCTGCCAGAGGGAAAGCCCGGGCGGGGCGGGGCAGAGCAGGGCCGGAGCGGGGTGGGCGGCAGTGGCTCGTGGGTGCAGGCACGGCAGCCGCAACAGCGGCAGCAGCTGCAGCACATGCGGCCGCAGCAGCCGCTTGCAGGATTCTTCTTGCAAATGGGCTACTGGTTTTAATATAATGCTGAATTCAGTTTGTTAATATTTTGTGTAGGATATTTGCATTTATATAAGATTGGTCTGAAAATATTTTGTCTTGTATGGTCTTTATTAGGGTTTGGTAAGATTATTACAGCCTCTTAAAATGAATTGGAGAGTGTAACCTCTTTTTCTACTCTTTTGAACAGCTGATGTAAGACTGGATTCGATTTTTCCTTAAGTGTTTGGTAAAACTAGCCAGTAAAGTTGTCTGGGATTGAGTTTTCTTTGTGGCAAGGTTTTTAATCATGAACTCAATTTAAAAAAATAGTTACAAGAATATTCAAGTTTCTATTTCTTCTTGTGTCAATTTTGGTAAGTTGTTTTTTCTAGGATTTTCCCTTTTTCATCTACATTTTCACAATTTTTTGTTTGGAGTTTTTCAAAATAATCTTGTATTATCTATTTCATGACTGCAGATCTGTACTGTACCTCTTTTTATTTCTGTTACTATTTGTGTTTCTCTGTTATTTGTTTCTCTTCCATGTTTCTAATCCATTTCCTCAGAGGTTTAGCAAGTTTGTTTAGTCTTTTCAAAGAACCAATGTTTGGTTTTGATGTCCTTAAATTTCCTATTTCATTAATTTCTGCTCTCATCTTTATTGCTTCTTTCCTTTTATTCTCTCTAGTTTTCTTTTCCTGTTTGTTTTCTAATTTCTTGAGCTAAATGCTTTAGCTTATTAATTTTTGGCCTTTCTTCTTTTACAATATATGAATTAAAAAGCTATAAAATTTTCTTTAAATACTGAAGCCTTCAAATTCAAATGATATCAGGACAAAATTGGTTCTAGATATTAATCTTGCCTCTGTTAGTTCAATCTTCTCCCAAATATCGGCCATTAATAATTTTCTATGATTTGTGTATTTTAATCAGTTTTAATTATTACTTAGTTTTGCCTTTACCAAAAGGTGATGCTCTACATAATTTTCCCATATAGAGGTACTATGTAGATACTATATATAGAAATATTATAAACATCTAACACCTATCATTATACATAAATCATTATTGCATTTTAAATCTTTTCTCAAGATAGATTTCCAACAGCAGAAATGTTGGGTACACACTGAGCCCACTTCACCTTCCTGGTGAGTTTTGCACATGCCTCCCTAGAAGAGGCTGTCAGGGCCCTGGTTAAAGAGCAGCAGCCTTGTGTAGAGGGTCAGTGACACGACGAAAAAACTGCCATTTATTCACTCATTCAATCTACAGGGTGGGGCAAAAGTAGGTCTACAGTTATTCATATGGAAAACAATACAATAATTTATAAATAATACAAGAATAAACTGTTTCACGTGCTCACAACCATAAACCTACTTTTGCCTGACCTTATATATTTACTAAGCTTCTATAGTACATGGCCTATAGTGGGTGAGGAGTAAATACTGGTTACATTAATGAAGGGCAACTTGGTATGGATCAGGGATACCCTCACAGACCTGGCAAATCTTGTGGGAGAAAGATAACTGAGGAAAATATATAATTCTAAACAGAAACATATATGCAATGAATAAAAAGTAGTATGTTCTATGTATAATGGGGGACCCAAATGAGGAGGGAAGGAAGACCACAGATGGCCTCTTTGAAAATGTGACATTTAAACTGAGACGAAGGATGACAAACAGCCCGAGTGGGGGGAAGAGTGCTCCGCACAGAAGAAACGGCCTGTGTGAAGGCCCTGAAGCAGGAAGAAGGAGAGCTGGCCACACAATCTCGATTTCTACATGTCACTTGCTCCTAAAGTCGGTGGGAGTATAGAGGAGAGGAATGGCAAAGATTCACAACTCAGAAACTCAGAAGGGAGGATGAAAGGAAACTGGAGTTTTAAAGAGGCTTACAAGATAGCACTAGGAACCACTACACTGCCTCCTGCTAAAATATGCAAATGGTCAGAATTTTCTAAACCGTGATGTTTGTCTAAACAGCGATAGTAACAGGGCCAGTTGCTTATATACAAAATAGCCTTCGCCTCAGAAAAGGTCTCCTATTTCTGAGCTGTTTTCCAGGACTGATCCTAATTTAGGAAGATACAGTTTAATAAAAAATATATAAACCACAGAGAGCTAAACAGGATGTAGACTTTTTACGCCGCCCCCCCCAAAAAAGCATGAAATCAATCATTTCATTTTGGCAGGAAGGCTAAAGTCTGCCTTGAAAAACAGTTACGTGAAATCTGCCTAGGGAACCCGGACCAGTGTCCCCAACACATGACTTCTAAGCATGTTTGAACGGACAAAACAAGCATGGAGCAAGGAGGCCAACGTACTGTTCTCGCGGACCAGGCAGAACTCCCACACGCTCTGGCTCTCCAAAGTGCTCTCCAGGTCCACGGCGACATTGGGCTCACTCTGCTTCTCCAGGCGGTACTGAGGGCCTGCAAGATCAAAGGGGCAGGAGGGGAGGAAGTCTGAAACAGTGAATTTAACATGAAAAAACACCGCATACTGGCAAAAAGCTGTTAAAGCATTGGGAAAATGCTGACGTCTGTCTTGAGGGTCTGGCTATCCAAGATGGGAAGAGTTTGGGTATTTTTCGCACAAGGTTTCACACACTTGTCTGTTCTATTACCACGTCTGTTTTCGCTCAGTTCTCCCCGAGGTGAGAGGTAGATGGCGTTTGAGTCAGGCTGACCTGGAATCACAACATAGCTACATGGTTTCTCAGATGTGAGCAGTTAACCTACCTTTTTCTGAGCCTGTTTCCTAATAAGGAGTGCTTATCACCTTGAAGGCTTATTATGAACAATAGAGATGATATACCCTAAGGAAGTAAGTACTCTAAGTAAGGAAAAATACTCATTCCTACAAAAAAGTACTTATTAATTAATAATCATTAAATAAGAATGGATGATCAATTATAAGCAGGAATAAGGTATGTTTAGAACAGCCCCAAAATTCATTTTTTAAAAAACAAAACAAAACTCAGGTTTCTGGGTTACGGTGATAGAAGGACAATGGATGCTGATTCATGTTTTTTGTTGAAACATTTGTGAAAACACGAAGATAAAGGTTTAATAATCCTGGAAATCTGGAATCCTAGCTATGCCTGTCACACAAGGGGTTCTGGCAGATCTTAATAAAACACGGGGGCGTTTTATACATTTACTCATGTATTTCTTTGTCAAGCCAAATGACAATCTTGCTCTTCTCAGATAACACCTAACGGGTCCAATGATCAGAGTCAAAAGACCGCTCCTGTTGCTAATGGGTCCTGAAAAGATTAGAGGCGTAAGAAACTCTTACTGTTTGGGCCATGAAAGGCGTGTTTGGTCAGACAGGAGGTGAGAGATTGGAGGGGAGCAGCAGAGGCCTCCCAGGCAGAACACATATTTTGAGACTGTTCTTCAGCTGCTGTCACTTAGCCAGTACTCCTCCTTTCTCAGGCGGAGCGTCTCCCTCATCTCAGCCATTCTCCTCTCCCAAATTCTATGCTCATCTGCAGCACTGTAGTTTCACGGTATATTTGACCTGTTCTCTAACTTAATTTCATCAGCACTCTGCCAGTTCTCAGAGTTCTTACATACATTCAGTCCTTTTTTTTTTTTTTACAATACTTACAGCTTTTAAACCTTTATAAACAATGCTCAAAACACATATAACTATGTATTTAAGCAAGTACATGCTCAGAAGTCTACACCATTCTTATAAACTCTCATACATTATATTCAGATCAAGAATGTACCCATTGCAACCTTATACATAGTTCAGTTTAATTTCAAAAAGATTAAATAAAGGTGTGGAAATACAGGTAATTCGTGGTCTCTGCTACCTGTCACCTGTCTGTGATAACATCTGTCAATCACCAGGCACATTTGCTGCTGGTCACTGCAGCCTTCACATTCACTGGTGGAAGTAATCACAGGAAAATCATGTCCAGCTGGACTTTAAGAAAACCTCGCTGGTGAGAGATTCCTATGCCCCCTCTCCTTTCCCCTCCCTAACAGCCACCGTTCACAGCTGGGGCATCCTCACCCCTGAAGCTGGAGAGCTGCTTTCCAAGACACTGGCCTGTTATATGAGCTCTCATCCCCAATAACTCCCAGCAACACTGTGTGTGAGGCACTGACATCCACTTCTATGAATTTACAGTGATATCTGGGTACAAAGTTTAGCTATAATAAATCATTTTTTCATGATAGGAAACAACCGAGATGTAATAAAATACTGTGAAATACCTGGTTAAACAAAATATTATGAAGTACCATGAAGATATTAATGGTAATGTTGCAAGAATATTTAATCTTATAAAACACTAGAGGCCCGATGCACAAAATTCATGCATGGGGGTTGGGGGGTAGGGCGGGGCGGGAAGGGTGTCCCTCAGCCTGGCCTGCATCCTCTCACAATCCGGGACCCCTCGGGGGATGTCCAACTGCTGGTTTAACCCTTTGCACTCGCTTGCTTTTTCTCTAGCTGCTACCGATGCTAACCGTGTCGAGTCACACTCGACATCCGAGTGCAAAAGGTTAAGCCCTAAACCGGCAGTCAGACATCCCTTTCACAATTGGGGACCCCCTCACTCCTAACTGCCTGCCTGCTTGCTCCTAACCACCCACCTGCTCACTCCTTGACGCCTGCCTGCCCGCTCCTTAGTGCTGCCGTGGAGGCAGGAAAGGCTCCCGCCACCACCCCTGCGCTCGCCAGCCGTGAGCCCGGCTTCTGGCTAGCGGTGCTCCTGCTGTGGGAGTGCACTGACCACCTGGGGGCAGCTCCTGCACTGAGCGTCTGCCCCCTGGTGGTCAGTGTGTGTGTCATAGCGACTGGTCATTCTGGTCGTTCCTCTGTAACAGTCGCTGGAGATATATATATATATATTAGAGGCCCAGAGTGCACGGATTTGTGCACCAGTGGGGTCCCTTGGCCTGGCCTGTGCTCTCTCGCAATCTGGGAGATCGGAGCCAGGGTGGGACTGCGGGAGGGCTCCTGGGTGTGTCTGGCCCATCTTACCCAGTCCTGATCAGGGCTGATCGGGCCAATCAGGGCCATCTCGCCCAGTCCCGATTGGGGCTGATCTGGGCTGATCAGGGCCGGGAAGGGACCATGGGAGGACTCCAGGGTGTGTCCGGCTCATCTTGCCCAGTCCTAATTGGCCGGACCCCGGCAGCAAGCTAACTTACTGGTCAGAGCATCTGCCCCCTGGTGGTCAGTGTGTGTCATAGCTACCGGTCGAATGGTCAAACAGTCGAATGGTCACTTAGGCTTTTATATATATTAATGTTTATAATATGTTATTTTATGAAAACAGAGAATTATAACAATATGTGCAGAAGGATTGCAATTTTGAAAAATATATGTAAAGTCACAGGGGGAAAAATACTGAAAGGTTGTTTCCAAAATGTGAGTAGTGGTCATAGTGGGAAAATGAGTGCTTTTCTTTCTCTTTGGTATTATTCTGTATTTTTCACATTTCCTATACTAAATAAAGGCTACTTTTATAATTTATTAAACATCGTATACACTTACAAGCCCTCTGATTTCTTACTATGCCATTTTTCTGAGGATACTATAATTATCACATATCATGGCATCTGCAATGGGTCTTTCATATGCAAAATTTAATCCAAATTAGACATTATCTGTTTATGTAGATCGATATTTTCATCTTAAGTAACCCTGCAACCTAGCATGCTTACTGAGACTTTGAGGGCAGTGTACAGGGCGTTGGGCTTCTCGAGCTGTCTACCTGACAGCTGGATTAAAGTAAGCCACCCTTTCCTGATCGCTGGGAGCCAACATGTGGCTGCATTAGGGTGGACTTCAGGCTGGTCTCCTTTGTACACTTCCTCCTTCTAGGCACTGCAGCTGCCTGGGAAACATGGATGAGGAAAACCAGGGTAGGTAGGGAGTACTAAGAAGGGTCCTGTATCCCTAAACACAAGTGCCTGCACCACTCTCAAAGCCATAAATGCCATCATTCAACATTTACTTTCTTGTTTCTTGGGTGTTGCAGATATTTCTACTGAACTAGTTTGTTTCTGGAAAGTAGATTTAGGACTTTCCCCTTGAAGCTTAGTATGATGATGACTCTCATTTACTGAATGACCATGATATGCCAAGCACTCTGTATATGTTACCTTACTGAATCCTCGCAGCAACTCTGAGAAGTAGATATTATTATCCCCCTTTGCCAGACTGGGTCCCTGAAGAAAGGTCGGAAGTAGAAACAGAAAAATGAAAGCCAAGGATCTTTGACTATAAAGCCTATGTGTTTTGAACCTTTCTTTCTCTTGCAAACTATAAATTACTGGCCAATTATAAAGAGGCCATAGTTTATAGCATAAGTATAGATTTTTATAGATTTGTGGATTCATTTGGGTTCTGAATCACTTAACTTCTGGTTTCTATGAATTCAAAATGAAAATGATCTGAAATAATTTATTTTAATGAAATCCACACATACTAAATATCTCATGCCATGGCTGTATCCCAGGTCCTTGTGAGGACAGAATCGCCTTATCTTTCCATCCATCCAGGAAGGCTACCTCCCATCTGTCCTTAAAAATATTCCTGTGTGTGCCCAGTCTTGTTAGTAACTAAAATTTTGACTGTCATCTGCTTTGGCTACGCTGCTCTTCCATAAAAGCTAAAGAACAACTTGGAAACCTACTTTTGAACTTAGCAAACAACTGATGGGTCTTGACTTTGGGGAAGGTTGATGGTTAAACTGTAGGCGAGACCTGAGATCTAAACCCAAATGGACAACTCTCTGTTCCAAAGATCAATTTCTCTCTTTACTCTTGCCCAAACACTGGGCAACTTATCTCACATAGAAAGACTATTTTTGCACATTTTCCCCTGAAAAATTCAGATTGATAACTTCAGGCCATGTTGTGTAAAGGCAGGGTAGAGATGAGAAGCAATATAGTGTAATGATGAAGGGCATGGACTTGGGGCCAGATTGCCTTGGTCTGGCCCTGGCTGAGTCCCACCTCAGAGGCCTGTGAGGATTCAATGAGTTAACAGTTGTAAAGCAGTTAGAACAGGGTCTGGTACATTAATAGTGCTATTTAAGTGTCAGCTATCATCACTCCTCATCATCAGACTGGAACAATACTAAGACTACGTAACATAACATAGCAGGGCCTACTTTGTGCCAAGTACTATGCAGATCATTTCATTTACTGTCACCCTAGGATGAAAGAGTATGTGTTCTGTTCTGTGACTCACAGAGTCTTAAGAAACTTGCGCAACGTCTCACAGAAAGTGGTGGAACTAGGATTCATACCCAGAGCTCTCTAGGCCTACACTCTCTATGTTACATACGAACCAGAGTGCCTTGTTCGTAACAAGTACTTAATAAATGTCTGTTGATTATAATCAAGATTATGACAACCCAGACTTATGACAACAAGATTATGACAAATCAAACTGTAGTTTCTATAAAATGCTTGTTTTAATTTTTAGGCAGCTGACATGGGAGGAAAGAAAAAACAGCAGCCAAAACCATTTAAAAAAGACAAGCTGTGAGGTCAGTTTCTTTTAACATACTTCTGCCAAAGAAATGATTATATAAAATATAAAAGGCTCTTTCACACTGAACAGGACATAGTTCTCAAGGCAACAGCCACCCTTTGGAAAGAGGTTTTAAAATGTCACAGCTGCGCATGAAGCCGCAAGCCCTCCACTTCACAGCAGAGGGGACACAAAGGGAGATTCTGGGAAGCAGTTCCTCTGCGGTGACAAGGAACTCTGTCGGGCACTGCAGTGACGCATTTATTGCAGTAATGCCATGCCACCAAATGGGCTAGAACAAAATACTGCTCTGGGCACTTTGGGAGGGTTCCAAGTTCTAATACTCGAGCAGGATTTTGGCAAACATCTCAGTGCATAAATTTCAAAGAAAATCTGTACTATCTGCTGGGTGGGGGATGCATACATGCTAGTCCAGTTTTCTCGGTCTCTTTAATCCTCGACTGAAACATAAAAGGCGTCAGTATGCAATACCTTGATAGCTGAGAGCCAGCTGAGAGTTCAAGTCCAATGGGAAACAAGTGCAGAAGCCCAGAGAGAGAAGCCACACCATCGCCCCTATCGTTCTGTGCCTTGTTTCTAAAGAGCCACAGGAGAAACTTCCTTCAGACCTCGGCAGCAGGAAGCACTGTAATTCCTTGGAGCAATGGGTTTGCTCTCCTGTATTTTTATTTTATTTATTTTTAAAAATGTTTTTATTGATATTTTAGAGAGAGAAAGGGAGAGAGCTAGAGAGACAGAAACATCGAGGAGAGAGAAACATCATTGATTAGCTGCCTCCTGCATGCCCCTTACTGGGGATGGAGACTGCACCTCGCGCATATGCCCTGACCAGGAATCGAACCAGTGACCTCTTGGTTCCTGGGTTGACACTCAACCTCTGAGCCACGCTGGCCGGGCTCATCTGTATTTTCAGACAGCTGAACATAAATCATGTAACTAACTGATACTGTGTCCCTTTCTCCTTTGCCCATTAGGAAGTTCAGCTCTAAACGTGTGGCCTGAATGATGACTAGGTGCACATGTCATTTCACCCTCTGGATCTTTATTTTCTGTTTTCCTTGATGTAATTTTCAGCTCATGTATTCTTTGAGGACAAATGATAAAGTCAAAGGCTGACCACCTTCATGCCAACTATTTTCCATTCGCCAGCTTAAAGAGCTGCTTTAATCTGAAAGTAGTCCGAAGAAGGGTAAGTGTGAGCAAGTAAGAGGCAAGGCTGGGTTTTGAGCAGAAAACTCCTGGTGTCTGTACCCTCTCAGGGGGTAACAATGCATTCTGGGAAAGCTACTCATCTCCTGTGTATTTTCTCATCTGTAAAACAAGGATAACAGAACTTCCCTCAGAAGGTTGCCGTGAGGATTGAGACAATCCTCGACTCCCTTAGCGAAGAGCTCAATGGCGGCCGCTACTAGTATTATTGCAAGTACAGGCCGGAACAGAAGCCACTGTGATGCGGTGCAGGCAGATCCCTAGTCCAAAGTCACAACAGACTAACAGCCCCATTAAAGGAAGAGACACGGTGGCGGGGAAGGCTGGCATCAAAGTGTCCAAGGCAGGCGTGTGGGGTGGGAGAGGGAGCATACCTGTTTAAACCAGCTTGCCTTTAAGCCACAGGCAGCATTTCAGACTAGAGACTTGTTCAGCAGCCAGGGTTCCCAAGCTCCCTAGTCTCCCAGGTCCTACAAATATAGTCTAAAAGTGGTGAGGAAATGTCTGAACCCACAGAACCAACCACGGCAGCAGAGATACCAAAAGATATGTGGTGTTATAATGCCATCCATACATCCGGTTAACACACTTTTTTTGAACACTGACAATGTCCCAGACACAGGTGAATAAATCAATGATTCCTGCTCTCAAGCAGGCTAAAGAGGCAGCAAGACACACATGAGCAGTTAAGTTACAAAGACCCAACAGGGCTCCTCCCCTGGTCAGGACAAGGTGCTGAGGACCACAGGAGAGGGGACGATGAACTTCCCCTTCCTGAGGTGGAAACATCTGAACGCAGTCTTGAAGGAGGACGTGGAGCCAGGGGAAGAAGAGGGAATTAGTGAATTCCTAGAGGAAACAGCATGTGCAAAAGGCCCAAGCTCCATCGGGGTTCAAGGGGGAGCTGCAGTTGGGATACTTGACCCAGACTGTTGGTCAAGGTTTGGATTCTCTCTTATAAAAGCAACGCATGCTAACAGAGCAAGGGGATGACATAATCAGCCGTATATTTTGTAAGACTCTTCTGGTGGCACTGTTGACAATGGGCTGCAGGAGACTGGTGGCAGGGAGACCCATTTGGGGCGAACTGTGCCAAGCCTTGTCTGCTCCATGGCAGGCCGGCTGAACGCGATTTCCTCACTGAGCCAAAGCCATCACTGACAAGCTGACGCGTCAATATCAGAGCTCAGACCCAACATCAGCTATTCTAAAATGTCAGTCCCATCGCTTATAACTCTTCCTCTAGGGGCGACTATAATCATTTTCTGCTTGATCTTAATATAAGCACTGAATTATATTCAAGTGATAACCACTGCAGCTTATACCCCCTCTGAGGCTCAGATTGGACAATTTGGAATTTAAATAATAAAAAAGGAACAAGCTGACATGACAATAAGGTCACACTTTAGCCTGTTCTGAGCCAATACACAATTTGCTCTCAGTGAAACAGCTGAATATAATCGAATTAAATACAATTCCTATTACAAAAGAAGAAAGACCAAGGCTGTTCCAATAAACCAATTCTCCTGCCTAGTTAAACTGCAAAACCTTCAGGAAAGGTTTTGAAAGCATGACCCATCAGTTCTAATTTTTAAAACTTATCCTTTCAGTCAAGACTAGAAAAAGGCCCATTCCAACTTTTATCTTTACTACAAAGTGCTGTTATCTTGGCCTGATGTCAGGAGCTCTATCTCTCTTTCTGCTGACAAGCAGAGACGAGAAAGATAAGATTGGAAACGAATCTCACTTCTCTGAGTAAATAAATAATCAATACTCATCTAAATGTAAATGAGAAGGTAGCCCCCTCTGATAACAGCACTCTTATCAGAGAGCCAATTTTCTTCAGACATTTGGCCTCAACCAAATCACCATCATTCAGCCCCAGCCTAATGGCAAAAAATCGTAACTAAATTGAACCGATCACCAGAGATCAACTAAGTTCGGCCTTGGCCACTTCAGGTTCAAATGTTTGGGAATGCAATTTTGCCCCCATTAACTTTCAATAGCAATGAAGAACAGACTGGTCAAGGGGCCAGTCTGTGCAATAAACAAACCCCAGAAATGGCCGGAGGATGAGGAGTGGGTGTAAGTGTTTAAACAGCGCCATAACGACCGCAAATCCCAAAGCTGTGAAGGGAAGGGAAGGCCGTGCTACTGTGGGGTAGAGAGAGCAGTCCTTCTTCTTATCAACAGCTTGGCTGAAATGGCGAAAACATTTAATTTGCCTGACAATGATGGTTAAAGTTTATTAAAACAAATGCAAGTAAATAAAAAAAGAGATATTAAAAAGCTGTAGCAGCTAAAAATAACCTAAGGTTCAAATGATCAATTTCCTCCAACTAATTTTCATCAGACTTGCGTCTGACCCAGCAGTCTGCACTGACCTGATTTTACTGAAACAAGACGCCGTCTACAAGACAAATCACTCTCAAACCACTGCACTGGGGTTTCCATTTCTTTGCTGCAAGACTCAATTCACTGCTGATGAGAGTATTGGGGAAATTATGACTATTATTGATAGGACAGCAAAACCACTTTTACACAGTCGTCCTCAAGTCGACAGAAAGCTTGCACTGGACCATTAATGGAGGTGTCAGCTAGAATCAGAAATTAAAGACCAAGGGTGGAGAGGCCCGATTTTTAGGGCATGTTAAGGACACCAGACACAGAAGGAGCAGCTGCTATTCATCCTCTTAAGAGTAACAAAGCCAAAACAAGGGTCAACCGAGGGGGCAGGCTGCTCTGCCTGCAATTAGGGAAAGGAAATGCTTTTTTTGCCTAGTCCTCGCGGTTCCAGAGCACAGGCTCTCCACACTACACTGCAAAGCTTTGTCAGCCAAAGGAGGTCACGTCTGGAGTCTGGAGTGAGACAGAACTGCTCCAGGTTTCACCGTCTCGGGTCCTACTGAGTATCTAATCCTAAAAGGTGGACATGTGGTGGTTGGAGCCTGGGTTTTGGAGTAAAAAAGACTTGGATTAAAATCTTGGCTCTTTTACAAGCTATGTGACACTCGGTAAGTTAGGTGATCTAAACCTTCCTGGAGTAACTGCAAAGATTATGCGTGACAAAATGCACAGGACTAATAAACACTCAATGGCTGTCGCCTGTTATACCGCTGTGCCAATTTAACAAGATCATCAGGTGATCTTTTTTGAAAACTACAGTGACTGACACGACACCGAGGTCTCACCTGGCCTTTAACAAAACGCCTTGGGTGCATTAGCTCTCCAATCATAACCTCTATGAGGTTAGGCCCTATTATAAACCCCACTTACAGAAGAGGAGAGAAAAAAAAAGTGAAGCAGTTACATCATGTGCTCATGGTGAGGCCAGGACAAGGTGTATGACCCCAGAGTCTGTGCTTATAACCACACTCCTATGCTGTATTCCAGAAAGAGAGTCTACAATCTTCTTGACCTTCGGGTTGAAAAAAAGAAATTGTAAGTTGAGATGATTTATCAGTTCAGAAAGGAGTGAAATCTAGGTTGGGAGATGAGGAGGGAAGACAGAGGGGGTAGTTGGTCTTGAGGGGGTTAAAATTGATAGCCCCCAGCCCTAACAGCAGGTACCTAGCCCACGAGCACTAAACCTGAACACCAGCTGCTTGCCCTGATCTTTTCCCGGGGAGGGGGCCTTTTCCTAAGTCAAATGATTTACAGAGTTACTGCCTCAATCCACAGTTCTGAAAGTGTGATTTCTTTAGGGTTTAACTATACCCATTTCTAGTCCTGTTACAACTTTTTTATTGCGATAGAAAACATTTACTGGAAATATGTTACTGCTATTACCAGGTCATAAAATAAAAAGAAAAATAGTTTATGTATTGCCATCATTTCCAATCATCAATCAGAAAGTGCCAAGAGGAGGAAAGGAAAGGGCGTACAGCCGAGATTTCCTTCTTTGTGGAGGAGAAAATGCAGGAGCATCATAATTCTTTAGAACGAATTTCTTCTTGAATACCCAGCCTCACAGATGGGCTCCTGGGAGGAGGAGGAGGAGGAAGGCACACCTTTTGGCATCTCCCCTCCTCCCTGCAGCCTTGCCTGAATCCATGTCAGAATCAAGAGCTCTTTCATCCCGACTTCCTGGGGCCTTGCCTCTGTCAGTGCACAGAGCATGCTGGATGAGAAGCAATTTTGTCTATTTGTTGTTGTTCTACCCTCACCCCTCTCCAGTCAGGGCACTCTTTAAAGATGGGGGTGGAGAGACTTTGGGAAAAGCACAACTCTGCATTACCAGAGCTCAGCTCTTTGTAGGGGCACAATAATCTTTGTTAAATACAATGACTTCAACGAGGTGGCATTTAAAATTGAACAACCTTGACCCAACAAAGGAATCTATCCTGAGAAACATTACTCCAAGCACACAATGATGCATGTTCAAAGATGTTCACTGCAGCACTGTTTTAGTATCAAAAATAGCACAATCTAAATTTCTCCAGTAGGAAACTATTAAATAAATTACAGTATAAATGTACACTGGGATGTTATGTAGCGGTTAAAAAATTAAGCTAAGTTAATAAGACATGGGAAGATTTCTATGATACATTATTAAATAAAAATATATAGACTGTATGGAGTATGCTCGTTGAATAAAGTCAAACCCAGCAATATGTGCATTTATATGTGTGAGTGCAAATTTGCTGCACATTTAGCCCAACCCAATTTGAAAGGAAATGAGCTGAACTGTTCTCACAGTTGCTCTGTTGACTAGAATTAACTCTGGGTGTAGGATGGGGTAATAGCAAAGGTGAAGGCTTTTGCTTTCTACTTTATAGACTTCTATCTTGTTTGGATTTTTGACAGTGGGCATATACAGGCATTACTTTTGTCATTAAAAATCCAATTTTAAAAAATGAGGTGGAACAATTCCAGCTAGATCAGATTAGGGACTGTGGCCTCGGGGGCCTTCTCTCACTGTCTCTGGCTCCCCATAGATTACAGGGGCTCAGCAGCGGCTGCGGAGACACCTTAGGAGCCAGGAACTAAAACAGCAGAGATCCTAGGATGTTCAGGGGTTCCCCGTGGTCCAGTCAAGCCATGGATTGGACCACAGAGACTTCCAGAGCTGCTCAAAGGAGCAAAGGTGAAGAGGACTGGAGCATCTGAGGTTGGGCTGCTGGTGCTCAGAGTTCTGTTCCCAGAGAGGCCAGGACCAGCGGACCAAGGGTCAGAGTGCCCATCTACTGCTCTATCCCCCAGTCCAGACAACTGTGCCGGCCCCGTCCTCCTCACAGATTCCACATGGGCTGTGGAAACCCAAGGGTGACTCTGTACTGTCTCTCTGACCTACTCAACCTCCCTCTAGGGCAGTCCTGACACATCCACTCAGGCTTTTTTTTTTTTTTTAATGTTTTTATTGGTTTCAGAGAGGAAGGGAGAGGGAGAGGGATAGAAACATCAATAATGAGAGAGAATCATCGATCAGCTGCCTCTTGCACACCCCCTATTGGGGATCGAACCCACAACCCAGGCATGTGCCCTTGATCAGAATCGAACCCGGGACCCTTCAGTCTGTAGGCCGACTCTCTATGCACTGAGCCAAACCAGCTAGGACGCCACTCAGGCTTTGAGAATAAAGGTGGTGTGTCCTCTGCAGACTGGGGGTAGGGAGGTATGGATTTGATCCCTGCCCTAAACTCCACATTGTGGGGCGTGTGTGTGTGTGTGATCGTTCTAAGGAGTGCCTTGCAACCTCTGCTGACCCCAACACGTTTGGGACGGTATAATGGTTATCAGCCACTGCTTGTGTTTGAATTCCCAGCTCCACCACTCAATAGCTATGTGACCCTGGGCAAGTTACTTAGCCTGTCTGTGCCTTACTCCCCCATCTGTCATAGAGGGACAATAACACTCCTACCTCGTACAGTTGTTCCTAGGGTTCAATACGTCCTGTTCCTAGGTTGCTGCTTCTGCTTTCCCGGCTGCACTGTTAGAGGGGCGGGTGGGTGGGTATTTCTAGTTCTCAGCAAAGGCTGCCTCTAAAGGTGGCCTACACTGATCTCATTTCCTTCCCTTCCCACCTCCCACCTAATGACACAGTAATCCAGACATATCCTCCAAACTATGCCATTTCAACCCTCTGTGTCTTCGCTTATACAGTGCCTCTGTCTGGAATAATCTTCCTTCTACTTCACTTCTCTAGTGCTGTTCTCTCCTACTCAGGGAGTCAAAACTCTGCGTAGGAGCCACTGCCTCTGGACTTCTGAGCAGCCCACACTAAAAAGATCTCTGACGGGCTGGCTCTTGTACCAGCTGTATGCAAGTTGAGAGTATATTTTAGTATTTCTGCATTCCTAGGATGGCCACAGCACCAGGTGCGTATAGTGGATACTTCCTGACTAAACAGAAACCCAGTCTGCTTGGCTACCACCCTGACTACCCCTTCCTCCAAAGCAGACTTGAAGCTCCAACTCCGTCTGACTCCAAATGTCCCGCTGCTTGGAGACTCCCTCCCAATAATGCCCCAGCTCTCCCTGCGTTTCCGGGGGATGGATGGAGCTGGTGTGGGTCAAGCTGAGACACTGCTGCTTTGGACACTGGCTGGATAATGGAAGTCCCCACCCCAATCCGTTTGGGTCCCTTGCCACAGCAACCTGTTCCAATGTGCTTTGTACCAGAGTTCTCTTAGCTGAAACACACAGGGCTCAATGGAAACCACTCAACATCAGAGCAAGAAGAGTAGTCATGGAAACCCCAAACTGCAAAACCTGGAGAAGGCTGGAAGCCACTGGCCAGGAGCCGTCTCCACACTGCCTGTCTCAGGCAGAGCGAGTGCTGAAAGGGGCGCACACTTCGTACCTCGGGGAACGCTAACAGTCCACATCCTGTCACCCACCTGCCATGAATGCACTCTCCTTTGGAGAAAGGAGGCCTGATATTACTTGTGAGAAAGAAAAATTTTTTCCTCCTTCAAATCCAGATTTCACTTGTTAGGAAGGATGGAAGCCTTTAACATTATCCCTTAGCATCCAATTTTTCAATCCAATCTGTTTTTCTTAACTTGAGTCACTGCGACATTACCAAATTCTACATACAGTTATCTGTTGCTCTGTAAAGAAATACAGATGGTTTTTGTGGAAATAAACAGTCATTTATTTTAAACAATTGTAAAATAGTTTATGGAAACCAGTGGGGTAATGCATTCAAATAAATGCCAAAACTGGCTGATGGGGAGCCAGGCGCTAAATCACACTGCTGAGGAATTCGGCTGCGGGGAACAGATAGTAAATCCAGAGTGACAGAATTCCCCGTGATGGCAAAGGTTTCTGACATCCAGTCCAGTACTCAAAAACCACAGCAGTTCAAACCCATTTTCCTTCACACAGCCTTGACAGCCAGTGAAATTAGTGAATTTAGTCACAAGCACCTAAGGACAAAAACAAAAGGAACAAAAAGGAGACTTCATTTGTCTGCAGCCTTTTCTGAGCTATATAAAAACGGTGACTCCAACCCGACTCAATGCAGAACAAGCTTGGGGCCAAATGTTTTTGATCATCAGACTTTGCTATGATACTGTGGAATCTGAAGACTTCCATTCAAATCTGTGTGTGTCAGAGACTGGCTTGGGCGAACCACATCCTTCCTCTCTGAACCTCAGTTTCCTCTGCTGTAGAATGAGGATACTAGTTGCATGTACCCGACAGGCTGCTGAGCAGATTCAGTGAGGCACCAGGACTGACAGTGTTCTCTAAACAGCTGGGTGCCAGTGGCTGAGGCGAAAGAGGCTCTAGCCCTGGGTGAGACAGCAGGTCCCAAGCACCATTGAAAATGAAGGGTGTGGGTCTATCTCTGCAGGAACAACCAGAACGCCAAGCACTTATTTGCTTCTAATTTCACATGACAATCAACTGTAAACTTTTTAAACTTGCCTTCTCAAACCAGCTTTTCCCTTATAATTGGTTTTCCAATGATGATGCTTTTCTCCTACTGACCCCACGACAACATCAGGCCCTATCAGATTCCTAGACTGACCTACTTCCTTTCTGCACAGTGGGGAAAGTTGCAACACTTGACATTCTTCTCATCTGCAGACTCTGTTCCAAGGCAAGAGGATTTCTGAATTTCGGGCCAACCAAATACAAGGCTTCTTCTGTTTTAATCTGGTCTTGGCCTTCATATCTCCTTCAGGTGAATGCCCTTGCCCTTGGCCCACCTGCCCCCAGGCCTGGTGTCCTTCTAGATTCTCAGTGTACCTCCCTGAAAATCGTGCCTGCCCTGTGACGCCACCCACCAGCCTGAATTTCCTTGTGCCTAAATTATACATTTATCTGAATCCACCTACACTTGCTTGATAAAAATGAAGGGGAGGGGGGTGGGAGGGGGAGACATGACCAGAGAACACTTGAAATAGTTTGGAGAATTCCACCTGCCATGATTCTCAGTGAGTCAATGAAACGCAAGAGGGTGAGTGTGAGGCAGGAGTCCTATTCATCTTTGAACTACAGAACTTGCTAAATGTCTGATGAGTGACTAACTGAATTAATTGGGTGGATGGAGATGTCTCAGCTTTCTGGCTTCTCGTATAGTGTGTCTTTCTGTACCAAGTTTGATCTCAGCATTTAAAGATATGAATTTTTAGTTTTCATCTGTTCTAATGCTAGAGAAAAAAAAAACTAGCCATGTTGGATTTAATGAGAAAAACCAGTATGATGGCCTCTGATGGGCATCTGTAAGGGATTTTTTTCTAGAGGTAATTTTGACAATAGAATTTTTGCTCACTTGTGTTTACTTGACCCTGTCAGGACGCGGCTCTCTGTACTGCTGTCCCTTCGTCGCTGAGCATCGTCTGCTTCCTTGGTCCTTGCTGCCAAGAACTACAGTTCCTCCTCGGTCCTTGTGGTCCATCTGCCCTGCTCCCTGTTTTGGGTGCAGGGACCCTTCAGAGACCAGCTCCACCTGCCAGCTCTGCTCCTCTATGCCTGTCCATCTTCCTTCCAACCACCATGGTACCAACTAGGGCTGTGTTTTCAAGTCGGGACACAAGCCGCAGTAAATGCTTTTCTTATTGCCAGTACCTGGTGTGGCCTCATCATAGACATTTGGGCTCTTGCCTCAATACATTCCACCAGATTGGTAAACCTAATGGCAGGGTTCAAATTCCAGCTTCAGCTAACTTGAAGCATTGTTTTCTTACCTCCAAATTAGGGATGATAATTTTTAACCCATGAGGTTGTGTATAGATTCAATGAGATAATTACACATGTAAAGCACTTAGTCTAGTAGTACATTGTACTCAATTATTTATTACTATATTAATACAATTTTGCACATTTCACCATGTTCAACTCAGATAAGAAGCTAAATTCTATATATGTATTATTTTATGTTAAGCCAATTGTGGCTTATAACCTAAGATGCTAAAACAGGCTTCTCCTGTGCTAAACACACACGACGAGCAGGTAAAGGCAATGGAAAAATGGAAAAAGAAGAGCCATGGCTGCCAGCCATTTTCCTTCCTGGGAGTGTTCCTTCTTGCGAGATCTATTATCTGGGAGCTGGGCTGCCCTGCTGGCTTTCCATTTGCCTTGCTAATAACAGTAAATCCAGCAGCTTCCACCGCAGCTCCTGTCTCCTTCAGCTGACTCTGAGGCCAATCAGCATTTCCTCTCTGCTAATGTCAGATGTTCGCAGGGAAGTCCTGCTGAAGAGAAAATTTATGACGAAAGTTTCTCCAGCTTTTAACCCTTGTGCACATCCAGCCCCAGATGCAGAGAGCTCCTGAGGGATGTGGGGTCATTTCTACACGCGCACACCTCTGTTCTCGCTGATGCTTTGCTGCTCTGACAAGGGGCCTCAGACCCCTGCAAAAGCTCAGATGAGCAGCTGGGCAGACAGATGCACACATTCTGGGCCGTACCTAATGGGGGCTACACTTGAGCTGGGTTCCTTAGCAGCTAGAGTCTCTGTTGAACCATGACTCAAAGCAGTCATACTCATAAAAAAGTTTTTTTTATCACGAAACTGCATATGACTGGGTCTCAAAACAGTGACATTGAAGTGAGGGGACAGAACTAACATTTATTGAGTAATAAAATAATAACAGCTAAGTGCTTGGTGTTTGAAATAGATTCTATTTAATTCTTACAATAATGCTATAAGGACGATATTATTATTCTCATTTATAGATGAGGAAATGAAGTTTAAACAGGCTAACAGGAGCAAGAGTGGGGCCAGGGAGATGCTTCCAGAACCAGACATTCAGCTCCAGAGTTAAGGCTACCAACCAGCAGCCTGTAATCTAGTTATGACCTTATTTTAGAATGACCTGATCAAGGTTACCAGATAGTAGTGGTAGCACGAGCTTGGAGCCATCTGAAACAGTCATGCCTGAAATAAATCCTCCAAGGGCTGCAGAGGGGGAGAGAGCAGTGAGTCAGGCTTTCGGGAGACAATGGGGCGGCGCTCCTAGTCTCTTCGGCTGCAGAGAGCACAATGGCTGTCAGCGAGGCTCAGGCGCCCTGGCAGCGGCGGCAGTGGTGCCGCAGCCACGCCAGGCCCTTAAGACTTTGTGTTCCTGTCACAGAAGGGGCTCATCACAGGGTTTTCATCTAAAGAAGTTCAAGCCTTTTGGGACAGCTCCATTCCAGCTCAGTGGGCTTTTCCATGACCTCTGCTCTACCTCTCCACAGAAGTTAGATGATACACTGAACCGGATTAGTAGATTCAGCAAACCAATTTTTGTCCCAATTAAAATTAAATTGTCAAAATGTACATGTGTCAGCTGTTTGGGATTCCAATGTTATGGAAAAGTAGCTGTTTTTGTTTATATTTGAGATATTAGTCATCCTTAGACTACGACAGAGTACTCAGCTAATAGCTTGTGCTTTAACCTACGGAAAATACAGGTCACAGAGAAAAATGTTGACAAAATCACAATATAAAGGTTATACTCACATAACACTTTGGCCTTAAAAGGTTTGAAATGTTTATAATGGAAAGCAACTATTTCATAACAATGTTCTCCCAGAAAACTGACATCTAACACAATGAAACAGATTGTGGCTTTAGGAGAAAGGAAGTTTCCAAATAGAGAAAGTCCATGTAAGTAAGAGAAAGAGAAATATTTTTTAGCTCTAGAATTTGAAAGTAAGCTGTCTTTCCACAAATTTTAAAAACTATTTTTACTTTTATCAAAGTAACATATACATACATATATATATATATGTATATATATATATATATGTATTTTTAAAAGTAAATATTATAAGTCCTATAATGAAAACCACCTAATTTCCGGCCCATCCCTGAATCCCTTCTTATAGGCAATTAGTTGAAACTTTTTGGCTATTTCTTCTGGTACTCACCTTTCTATTTTTTTTTTTTTAAATCCTCACTCGAGAATATTTTTCTATTGATTTTTAGAGAGAGTGGAAGAGAGAGGGAAAGACAGAAATATTGATGTGAGAAAAACACATTGACTGGTTGCTTCCTGCATGCACCTGACCAGGGCCCCAGCCAGGAAGGAGCCTGCAACTGAGGTACGTACCCTTGACTGGAATCGAACCTGGGACCCTTAGGTCCACAGGCCGACGCTCTATCCACTGAGCCAAACCATCTAGGGCTCACATTCCTATTTCATTAGCATTCCTATTCAGCTGTTTTAAAAATCATTGAAAATATCAGGCAGCACCAATTACTTCTACCTCGGAAGATGAGGATTTACCAGTAGCGTGTGCTCTCCTCTTTCAGAAGTGAGTTTGCTTTAATTTTCTTTTTCTGTGATACAGTGTGTGCAGCCGTTTCCTCCTGCTGGGTACCCATACTTGATTACCAATGCTTAAAATGCCTGTTTTTAGTATACTCTTCTGACTCCCCAAGGATTCATTAGAGATTCATGTCATTAAGGAAACCTAGGAGGCAACTAATTTCAACTGATGTGCACTGCGTTTCACTTTTAAGACATTACAGTTTCATTCGATGATTTAACTCTCAGAGGAAGTTTGATCTCCAATAATCAAAGTACAGTGAATCTCTTCCTGACCAGAAAGTGGTCGGCCTTGGGCCTGGGCTGGCAGGGGGCGAAGCGGCTGTGGGCCACAGACGGGCTTTCACTGCTTCTCCTTAGTTCCTTCACGAAATGTATTAGCCACAAACTCTAGGCCGGCTATGGTGCTGGCAAACAAAAAGAAACCTGTTCTTCTCCACAGAGGGCTTTCACCTTACCCAAATGAAAGCTCACCCCATCCTAGGCGAAACCCTCCCCCAAAGAAATGGCGAGTTCTCATCCTTCTCCTTGGAAAGGTACCCAGCAACATCTAGCAAGATCAATGTGCAGGAACTAACTGGGGCCGGCCCACGGTGCCTCTGACACAAAGGACAGTGCTCTCTCTGGCAGCTTCCAAGGCTGAGATGTGGCCCGTCCCACTTAGTTTCCACTATCGATCCAGATGGAGTCACTCGCCGCTCATGAATTCACCCAGCCACTGCTGCCCTGTCCACTTGTCCTTGCTGCAGGGAGTGGTGTTGGGATTCAATTAGGTCACAGTGATGGGCAACCTTTTGAGCTCGGTGTTTCAAACATCGCCAAAAAACTGAGCATAACTCGGGTAGTGTGTCCCTTTGAGGAAAAAACATTATTTCGCGATATTTATAGTTTAAATATAAACAGCGGCCGCCTCAGCGGCCGCGTGTCATCAGAAATGGCACTGACACGCGTGTCAGAGGTTCGCCATCACTGAATTAGGAGATGCTCAAGTGGAAAGACTGAGGAAATGCCGATCCTGGGCAAGAGGGAGTCCCTTCAGGAAGGAAACGAAAAAAACTGGGACTCACCGAGTCCTGCTTACCAGAAAATGGACAGCAAAAAGCTGGAGGTGAGACTACCTCTCAAATGTATCTTGTTGGTCTGCATACTTTTTATTGGCCATCTCCCCTACTAGAATTAAAGCTCTCTTGGAAGAGGCCCTGTCATCCTTATTCACTGCCTGGAATGTAGTAGACTTCATAAATATTTATTGAGTGATGAATTTGGTTTTGGACACTGCTTGAGAGAGCTGCATGACCCTAAAGATTTTTACACTTAAATCATACTTTGTTTTAACTTTATCTTAATTCATATTGTTCCATTAAAATTAAATGTAGTGCCCTAACCGGTTTGGCTCAGTGGATAGAGTGTTGGCCTGCAGACTGAAAGGTCCCAGGTTCGATTCCGGTCAAGGGCATATACCTTGGTTGCGGGCACATCCCCAGTAGGAGGTGTGCAGGAGGCAGCTGATCAATGTTTCTCTCTCATTGATGTTTCTAACTCTCTATCCCTCTCCCTTCCTCTCTGTAAAAAAATCAATAAAATATATTTAAAAAAATTAAATGTAGTGTGCAAAAAAAAAAGAAAGGAAAGCTGGGGCCCTAGCCAGTTTTCCTAGTGGTTAGAGCGTCAGCCTGCAGACTGAAGGCTCGCAGGTTCGATTCTGGTCAAGGGCACGTACCTCTGTTGCAGGCTCAATCCCCAGCCCTGGTCAGGGTGCGTACAGTAGGCAACCAATCGATGTGTCAATCTCACATCGATGTTTCTCTCTCTCTGTCTCTCCCCCTCCCTTCCACTCTCTCTAAAAATCCATGGAAAAAATATCCTCGGGTGAGGATTAATAACAGCAAAGGAAAGCTGGGGTTTTGTTATGATTTGCTATTTCTATGATTATGTGGTGACAGTTTGGGGGAAGATGGAGGAGTTCCAATAGACCACCTTGCACCTTTGTGGCATTTGGCTTTAATCACATCTCACTGACTTTCTGTTTGAAACACTGGTTCGATGGCACAGTGCTCTCCATGCGCCTTGCTGACTGCCCTACTGCGACAAGCAGCAAGGTAACAAGAGAAGTGGGTGCTGTCAGGCCCTTTCCCAGACCTGCCTCACAGTGCCACTCCAGTGTCTCTTCCTGATTTTAAGTCATCTTTGTCTCTGGGCATTATTGTCCGTGTAAGACAGAAAAAGAAATACCCTCACTGCTGAAGCATTTTTCTTTTTTTGTTTCCTTCATGCATTTAAAGCTGTTGTAGAAAGTACCATTATCTGCAACTTACTCAGAAAGGAAAAACTTGTTGTGGAAAGTTAGAATTGCAATTGTTAAAGCTGCCCTTTAAATTGTTCATGGGGGAGGACCAGCCCCAGGGCAGGTCTCTGAAGGCAGGGAGACAGCAGTCAGGTGTCTTAGTCCCTGGCTGGTCTTGGAAAAGGCTCCTGCAGTGGGCTAGCTCTTCTTTCTAAAGGGACGGTTTTTCATCGAAAGTGGCTAAACTCAGTCTGGGCAGAGGCAGAGTTTTCCTTACAGCTCCTAGCAGGACAGACACATGCATGGCCTGCTGAAGAAAGGGCCTTCTGCTTCCTCTGGGGGAGATCAAGACTCTTCATGGATGTGAGGGGCAGGCGCAGACTCCCAGCCTTTCTTGTCACTTCCGTAACCATTCCCTCAAAAATCATACTGGTGTTTGATTACATTCCCTCTTTTAAATGTGTTCTAAGAAGAAGCAAAAGACTCTGTGAGCTACTCAACTGTTAATACTAAGGCTCTTAAAAATCATTTGTAAGCATGTTTGTTTCAGGCAATTGTAGCTTGTCCACTTTACTTCTAGTCTAGAACCTTTGGCACAGTAAATTAAATTCGCTGAAATAAGTTATATGATGAATGAGCCTGTGATCATTAACCCACACCCACGTATACAGAATGGGTTTTCTTGTTGGTCAAAGGTCACTGGAGTTGACTCTCCGGATCTAGTTTTCTCCTTGTTTAGAGTAAAGGGTGCTTCCAACAGACCCGTATCCAGCACAATTCAAAGGCTGGTTCTAGCACAGGCCATCAGCTTTCTACAGACTTAATTCACTGGAAAACAAAAGGTGCAGGCAAAGGTCAAGTTGTATGGGTAGAAAAGGAAGTAAATAAAATCCTAAAAAGCCAGGTTTTATGGTGTGCCTGACGTGGTAGTGGCAATAGGGGTAAAGGAGCTGACATCCGCTGAGCACTTACTATGGATTAAGTGTTTTACATGCAGTCAGTCAAAACAACAACCCTACAAGGTAGGTATTATTACCCCGACTGACAGAAAAGATAACTCAGGTTAGAAAGGCTTGATGACTTGCCTAACTGCACAGCGTGTGTGAAAGGTACAGCTGGGGTGGGGACCCAGGCTGATTTGGTTCCAGAGCCTATGTCCCTTTCCAATGAATCATATTGCCTAACTGCACAGCTTGTACAACTGCACTTGGTGTTTCTAGGGAGAAAAACCTACCTGCCTCCATTGAAGTGTGGATTCTATAACCTTAATCAGTGGTGGGAAGTACAGCACAGTGGTTAGGAATATACGCTTTGTAGTCATACATCTGGGGTGTGAATGCCAGCTCCCCAACTTACTAGCTATCCGACCTTGGACAAATCCTGTATCCTCTCTGAGCTTTCATATTCTCATTTATAAAACAAAAATAACAACCAATTCAAAAGGCTGTTTCAAGGATTAAATGTTTTAAGAAGCACGAGTTTGACTATTCAGTAAATAGTAACTATTATTATTATATTCATAACTGTATATGCTACTTAAAATCACAGGTCAGAACCATCATCAAAATAAGAAGAGAGCCCACTACATGGAAGAACACATTTGCCAAAGATATATCTGAGAAGAGGAGGATAATCTCCAAAAGATATAGGGAGCTCATACAACTTAACAGAAGGAAGACAAACAATCCAATTGAGAAATGGGCAAAGCACTTAAATAGACGCTCTCCAAAGTGGACATACAGAAGGCCAAGAGACATATGAAAAAATGCTCAAAGTCACTAATTATCTGAGAGATGCAAATCAAAACGACAATGAGATATCACCATACACCTGTCAGAATGGCTATCATCAACAAATCAACCAACGATAAGTGTGGCGAGGTTGTGAAGAAAAGGGAACCCTAGTACACTGCTGGTGGGAATGCAGACTGGTGCAGCCACTGTAGAAAGCAGTATGGAGTTTCCTCAAGAAATTAAAAATGTAACTCCCATTTGACCCAGTCATACCACTTCTAAGAATATACCCTAAGACACCAGAAACATTCACCAGAAAGAATATATGCACCCCTATGTTCACAGCAGAGCAATTTCCAATAGTTAAGACTTGGAAACAGCTTAAGCACCCATCAGCAGATGAGTGGATAAAAAAAACCTATGGTACATTTACACAATGGAATACTACGCAGCAATAAAAAAGAAAGAATTCTTACCATTTGCAACAGCATGGATGGACCTGGAGAGTATTATGCTGAGTGAAATAAGCCAGTCAGAGAAAGACAAGTATTACATGATCTCACTCATATGAGGAATCAAATGAACCAAATAAACTGATGAACAAAAATAGACCCAGAGACATAAAAACATCAGACAGACTGTCAAACCTCAGGGGGAAGGCAGAGGAGGGTGAAGGTGGGAAAGAGATCAACCAATGAACTCATATGCATACATGCGTAACTCACAGACACAGACAATAGGGTGGTAAAGGCTTGGTGGGGAGGGGGGTTGGAGAGGGCAATGGGGGGGGGCAAGAAGGGGCATATATAATATTTTCAACAATAAAGATTTATTTTAAAAAATAGACCCAGAGTCATAGAAGCATGAACAGACTGCTGAAACGCAGAGGGAAGGCAGGGGAGGGTGGGTGGGAAGAGATCAACCAATGGACTTGTATGCATATATGCATAACCCGTGGACACAGACAATGGGTGGTGAGGGTCTGGGGTGGGGGGGGTTGGGGGAAGAGGAGCTGGCTGGAAGAGATTAATGGGGAAAAAGAGAAGACCTATGTAATACTTTCAACAATAAATATTTAAAAAAATAAAACCACAGGTCAATGGAAAAAATCTGTGATCTTAAGATGTCATTTAACATATGAAGTAATGAAAAACAAAATATCCCACAAAAAGAAGTAAAAATTAGTGTTTTCTATGCCACCAGAACATATATTTGTCAATTCAGAAATTTATATATGTGGAATCTAAATTATGTATTTTTGATTTTATGATTTCTTTCCTATTTTACTATGAACATTTTTATTTATTTTTAAAATCTTTATTGTTGAAAGTATTACATATGTCCCCTTCTCCCCGCCCGTTAACCCCCTCCAGCCTAGGCCTTCACTGCCCTATTGTCTGTGTCCATGGGTTATGCATATATGCATACAAGGTCTTTGGTTGATCACCTCCCACCCACCCACCCTCCCCTGCCTTCCCTCCAAGATTCTGCACTCTGCTCCACGCGTCCATGTCTCTGGATTCATTCCGTTCATCAGTTTATTTTGTTGATTAGATTTACTATGAACATTTTTAAATTACAGAAAAGTTGAAAGAACAGTAAACTGAAAACCCATGTACCCACCACCTGCATCCTACAATTAACATCTATAATAATAAAAAGGTAATATGCTAATTAGACTGAACAGCTGAATGACCTTCCAGATGACCTTCCAGACAAAGCCAGGGCTGCGAGGGCTGAGCCCCTTGCACGAATTTCGTGCATCGGGCCTCTAGTTTTATTATATTTGCTTTATCACATATCTATTCATCAGTCCATCTTTTTTTTTTTTTTCTTAAAGCATTTCAAAGTAAGGAGCAGATGTCAGTACATTCACCCCTAAACCCATCAGTGTGCATAACATTAACTGGTGTTCAATATTTGTTTAAGATTCTCCTTTTATTTTTTGGTAAAATTTACACTCAGTGATATGCACACATCTTACAAGTGTCATGTGATAGTTCTGATAAATGCCTTCACCAGTGCGCACTAGGCTCTCCTGTCAATATTAAGACTATTACTTTTACTCCAGAAAATTCCCTCATATGCCGTACATTTTATGTACAAGGAACAGAACACTGAGCTCAAGAATCAAGGGGTCTAGGTTCAAATCTCATCTACATGACTCATTAGTAAAACACACCCATACACAATACACACAAACATGCAGAAAAGCTCAGTTTTCTCAACCATAAAGAAAGAGATGTTGCCCATCTCACACGGTCTTTGTTAAATACAAAAATATATGGAATACAGTACATGTTCAGTAGATGTAACCAAAGGGTACTTTTTCTCTACTCCCTCCCCAGCTTCCCCCAAACTGAGGATGCTGCCTTCAAAAAGAAAACGGTAAGAACAACAACAAGTTAAATGAGAGATGAGGGGAAAAGGCATCTTTCTGCATAGGCAGTCCTCTCCCAATTTATCCACTCTGACTTCAGCTAATTACACATCTGTCTCAACGGTCTCCTCAGCAAATTAGTCATCCCCACTTTGTGACACTGATTATTGGTTGCAGCCTTTTCCCCACTTGCTCCGATTCCCAGAAACTTCTAGGAGTTTACTCACCAGGCACATGGCAAGGAATGATGCAGGGTCCCCATTAACCCCCCACAGCTGCCCTTGGTGCCAGTGCTGTTCATAATGCTGCCAGACGTGTCCTTAGATGCGCCGCCCCAAATAAACCTGTTAAGAGGTAACAACTCTTTTCTCTACACTTCTGATTTCCAGATTGTGATGCATTTTCGAAGTGTACCAGACTAAAATAAACGACTTAACAGGAAATCTAGTTTTTAAACTAGTTTTGATGACAAAGCAAGCAGGTAAAAACATAAGGTCTCAAATGAGCTGAACTGGAGTCTAGTGAATTACCAGCTGGCCCTCTTTAAACATAAAGCTTTGCTGGTGAACCAAGGGCAGCAGGCAAACAAGTGAAATGCTGGCCTTTCTGTACATACTGAAGCGTGTGTGCATGCGTGAGTGTGTTTGTGTGTATACACACCTGCTTAAGAAGGAAAGGGGGAGGTGAGCTGCGGAGAATTGTATTCTAAATTACACTAGAGGCCCGGTGCACGAAATTCGTGCACGGAGGGGGGTTGTCCCTCAGCCCAGCCTGTACCCTCTCCAATCTGGGACCCCTCAAGGGATGTCCGACTGCCCGTTTAGGCCCGATCCCTGGGCCCGATCCCTGGCAGTCGGACATCCCTCTCACAATCCAGGACTGCTGGCTCCCAACTGCTTGCCTGCCTGCCTTCCTGATTGCCCCTAACCGCTTCTGCCTGCCAGCCTCATCACCCCCTAACCACTCTGCTGCCAGCCTGTTTGCCCCCAACTTCCCTCGTCTGCTGGCCTGGTTACACCTAACTGCCCTCTCCTGCAGGGTTGATCACCTCCAACTGCCCTCCCTTGCAGGCCTGGTCCCTCTCAACTGCCCTCCCTTGCAGGCCAGGTGCCTCCCAACTGCCCTCTCCTGCTGGCCATCTTGTGGTGGCCATCTTGTATCTACATGGGGGCAGGATCTTTGACCACATGGGGGCAGCTATATTGTGTGTTGCAGTGATGATCAATCTGCATAGTACTCTTTTATTAGATAGGATAGAGGCTTGGTACAGGGGTGGGGGCCAGCTGGTTTGCCCTGAAGGGTGTCCCTGATCAGGGTGGGGTTCCCTTGGGGCGTGGGGCGGCCTGAGCAAGGGGCCTGTGGTGGTTTGCAGGCGGGCCACGCCCACTGACAACGCAAGCGGAGGCCCTGGTATCTGGAATTTATTTTCCTTCTACAATTGAAACTTTGTAGCCTGGAGTGGAGCCAAGCCTGGGGCTCCCTCCGAGGCCGGTAGCCATTTGTGTTGGGGTTATAATTGAAACTTTGTTGCCTTAAGCAGGTGGGCCCGGCCAGGGTGTACGGAAAGCTTTGCTTCCCCTGTTGCCGGCGGTAACCCTGGCCTGCTCTCTCAAGCTCCATTCTGCCGCCATTTGTTTGAATTTATCTTCTATAATTGAAACTTTGTAGCTTGAGTGGAGGCTTAGGCCTGCAATGGCTGGTGGAAAGCTTGGCTTCCTCTGTTACCTAGGAAACCTTGCTCTCTGTGGCTATAGCCATCTTGGTTTGGGCTAATTTGCATACTTGCTCTGATTGGATGGTGGACATGGCTTGTAGGAGTGGCTTGTGGGTGTGTCGGAGGTATGGTCAATTTGCATATTTGTCTATTATTAGATAGGATGGTACTTCTTAAAAATCGTTTTCTGAAATGAGACTTCTCTCAATCCCTCTTTCCACTAAAACAACTGATTGACTTAAGAACCACCTTTTAGAAAGATAAATGGCTAATGAAAACATTTAACAACGCTAAACTACACTAAAAACCCAGAAATGCAGGAGAAACCAAGATGGCGGCATCGGTAAACACCTAAACTGCTGCCTCGCACAACAATTTCAAAACTACAACTAAAAGACAAAACGGACATCATCCAAAACCACAGGAAGGCTGACTGAGTGGAAATTCTACAACTAGAAGGAAAGAGAAAAGCACACTGAGACTCAGAGGAGCTGCAGAAGGCAGAGGTACTGAGGCATATTCGGAGAGGGCTGGCAACTGAGTACGCGGCTGGCTTTCTCAACCGGGAGGGAGACAAAAGCTCCCGATTGCTCTGAACTCTAGTTCCGGGCGAGATTCTGGGGACCCAGACTCATTCGGGGAGAAACTGGACTGTCTGGCAGCAGGCAAAACTCGAGGGCGGCTTTCTCTCAGAGGTCCTTGCAGCGATTACCAAGGGACACTGAGACCCAGGGGCCTCTTAGGGCAGGGCTGACGGGAAGCCATTGCTGTCTGCTCCACCCTGAGACTCTGCCCCATCCAAGCTGAGCACAGAGGCTTTTGCAAGTCTTGTCTCATAAGGGTGTCTCCAGCACAGAAGTTCTCCCATCGTAGACACAGCTGATCCTCACAGCCAATTGGCATGGAGGTCAATTCCTCCCAGTGATACCAACAACAATCAAGGCTTAACTACAACAAGACTGTGCACACAGCCCACAAAGGGGTGCACCAAGAGTGTCCACCTCAGGTAACTGGGGAGGCTGAGCCACTGGGCCCTATAGGACACCTAGCACACAAAGCCACTCTATCAACTCAGGGAAGCAGCCAAAATGCGGAGACTAAGAAACAGATCACAGCCCTAACCGGTTTGGCTCAGGGGATAGAGCGTTGGCCTGTGGACTGAAAGGTCCTGGGTTTGATTCCGGTCAAGGGCATGTACCTGGGTTGCGGGCACATCCCCAGTAGGAGGTGTGCAGGAGGCAGCTGATCCATGTTTCTCTCTCATCGATGTTTCTAACTCCCTATCCCTCTACCTTCCTCTCTGTAAAAAATCAATAAAATATATTAAAAAAAAAAGAAACAGATCACAAATGAAACAAATGAAGGAAAGCAAATAACTGGATATAGAGTTCAAAACCACGGTTATAAGGTTTTTCAAGAATTTTCTAGAAAAGGCTGATAAATTTAGCGAGACCCTCGAGGATATGAAAAAGGACCAACTAGAAATTAAGCATACACTGACTGAAATAAAAAATAATATACAGAGATCCAACAGCAGACTAGAGGATCACAAGAATCAAGTCAAAGATTTGAAATACAAAGAAGCAAAGAACACCCAATCACAAAAGCAAAAAGAAAAAAAGAATCCAAAAATATGGAGATAGTGTAAGGAGCCTCTGGGACAACTTCAAGCATACCAACATCTGAATTATGGGAGTGCCAGAAGAAGAGAGAGAGCAAGATACTGAAAACCTATTTAAAGAAATAATGACAGAAAACTTCCCCCACCTGGTGAAAGAAATAGACTTACAAGTCCAGGAAGCGCAGAGAACCCCAAACAAAAGGAATCCAAAGAGGACCACACCAAGACACATCATAATTAAAATGCCAAGAGCAAAAGACAAAGAGAGAATATTAAAAGCAGCAAGAGAAAAACAGTTAGTTACCTACAAGGGAGTACCCATATGATTGTCAGCTGATTTCTCAACAGAAACTATGCAGGCCAGACAGGAGTGGCAAGAAATATTCAAAGTGATGAATAGCAAGAACCTACAACCAAGATTACTCTACCCAGCAAAGCTATCATTCAGAATTGAAGGTCAGATAAAGAGCTTCACAGATAAGAAAAAGCTAAAGGAGTTCATCAGCACCAAACCAGTATTATATGAAATGCTGAAAGGTATTCTTTAAGAAGAGAAAGAAGAAAAAAAAGGTAAAGATAAAAATTATGAACAACAAATACATACCTATCAACAAGTGAAGCTAAAAATCAAGTCAATAAAAAATCTGATGAACAGAATAAACTGGTGAGTATAATAGAATCAGGGGCATAGAAAGGGAGTGGACTGACAATTCTCAGGGTGAAAGGGGTGGGGAGGTTGGGGGGTGTGGGAAGAGACTAGACAAAAATCGTACACCTATGGGTGAGGACAGTGGGGAGGGAGGGTCAGGGCAGAGGGTAGGGTGGGAACCGGGTGGAGGGGAGCTATGGGGCAAAAAAAGAGGAACAATTGTAATAATCTGAACAATAAAGATTAAAAAAAACACAAAACCCAGAAATGCAAATTAAAACTAGGTATTAACCACTAACCATCAGCTTGGCAAAAATTAAAGATTGATAACTTCCAGGGTTGGGAAGGGGGTGGGAAAGAGGCATGCTCATATAATCTCCGAGTGTCAAAGAATGGGTATAAACTTTTTGAAGGGCAATTTATTTTTCTCAACATTTTAAATAAGCAAACCTCTGATAAGCAATCTCATAGTAAAATAAATTTAACTAGAATGATAAAAACGCAGTGGTCACTCTAATAGAGAATGCTTATGACATATTGAGTAAAAGAATGCAAAATCACACATATCTTGCATGGAATCATTAATAAAAACATTTATGCAGATACATTTTTCATGAGTTCATTTACCATTTATTGACTGTCCTCTATTTGACAGGCACTCTGCTAGATGCTGGGTATAGAGTGATTTTTAGAAAATAAGAAAACAGGATCCTGCCCCCACAAAACTTACTGCTTATATGTATCTCTGCATGGGAATACCAAAAACCCAAAGGATTTACAAGAGGAAGCCGCTTCACTTTTTACTTCAGACACCTCCAAAATGTTTTATTTTTCCCAAACAAGTATTTAATTTTACTTTAAAAATCTTTAAGAACCTTTTACCTCTATCTTGTTTAATATTTTTTTTTATCTTGTTTAATATTAACACCAGGAGAACTGGCGGCAACTCAAAGCTGCTTTGATTCCCCCAAACTGTGCTGTAGCTCTAATAAAAGAAGCCACTTCCCATGTGTCCATCCCTCTGCTTCCTGAGCCGAGCACCGCCCACTCTCCACACCTCAGTCCAGGGTGCAGCGTATGTTGGACAGAGTCCTCAGGAGCTCCTCACCGTGTCTCTGCCTCGGGTTTTATGCCCTCTAATCCATTTTTTAACACCGATGGTGTTTTCTTAGAAATTATGACCATGTTGCTCTCTTTTCAATGGTTCCCCTCTACCATCAGAATAAAGTTCAAATTCAACACAGTTTACGAACCCAATCTGGTCCCAAATGACCACTTCAGCCTCATCATTCCCCACCCTCCCAACTCCTACTCCACTGCGTTATTATACTGAGCTACGTGCAGTTTCCAGAAGGCATCAAGCTCTCCCACTGTGCTCCTTCAGCCTGAAGGCTCTTTCCCATCCTTTGGCATCTGGACAGTTTCTACTTCTCTTCGGGTATCAGCCAGGTAATTTACTCAGGAGAGTCCTCCCTGACTCCCTAAGAATAGACTAGGGTTCCCCTCCCACAATGTGCACCCAGATCCCTATACTTACTTCCACTCATCATGTGCATGGTTTTGTAACTGCCTATTGGTTCTTCCCAACAAAACAGTACTAGTGTCTTGAGGGTAAGGACCATTTCTTGGCCTCTACAAAACCTCCAGTGCCTACACAGTGCTTCCTGCATGGTAAGCCCCAGCAAATGGATGCACCTCTTCTGTTTTTTGTTGTTGTTTTTTAATTGATTTCAGAGAGAGAGAGAGAGAGAGAGAGAGAGAAAGAGAGAAAGAGAGGGGGAGAGAGAGGGAGAAGAGGAGAAGGGGAGAAGGGGGGAGGGAGGGAGCGAGAGCGAGAAAAAGAGAGAGAGAGAGAGAGAGAGAGAGAGAGAGAGAGAGAGAGAGAGAATTATGAGAGAGAATGTGCCCTGATTGGGAACTGAACCTGCAACAAGGGTATGTGCCCTGACCGGGAACCAAACCCGCCACCTCTTGGTGTATGGTGGGACAATACTCCAACCGAATGAGCCACACCGGCCAGGCCTCTTCTGTTTCTGAGTGCACTATCAGCCTGGCCTGGTCAGATCTGGCCCCTGCTTAGCTTCTGCAGCTTATCCTTCGCCCGCTTCCTGCTCTAGGAATTTGAAATGTCTATGTTTTGTAACTACATCTCAAAACATCTCTGTCTGGAAGTTCTTCTCACTCACCCTCTGCCAAAGTTCTAATTAATCTTAAAAAACCTGCCACAGAAATCACTTTCTTCAGAGCATCTTTTCTCAGTCCCCACGTCACCAGTGGTTTTAAGCATTCCCTATCTGTGCTGCTTTAGTAGCTTGTATATTTCCACTTGTGGACTTACCCGATTTCCTGCCTCCTCTTCTGAACCTGTTTTCTAGTACAGTGGCTGGCACAGAGCAGGCAGCACTGGATGGTGACTGCTGACCTCAGAGCCGCACACGTGGCCCTTTCCTACCTCAACCTCTCCCTTATTGCAGCTGAGAAAAGGCAGGCTCAGATCGTTTCCTATTCTAGGATACTTTCCCCCCATTTTCTAACATTTCTAAAATCAGGATACAGCTTATAATCAATATGTACATATAATGTAGTCGTGTTTCTTTCTTTTTTTATCCGGACAAGTTGTTATTAAATTAGTGGTGCTCGGGGACTGTCCCTAGTGGACCCAGGGAAAAGTCCTCTGACTCCAGAAGGTGCGCGCCTCCTAGACCACGACATAGCCTCCCACGGGAATACGTCTTTTCTCTTCCTTCCATTCTGTCTTTTCTTAACCTAATCTATTCCGGTGACTGCCCTGAATGGAGTGAATGCATAGCTTCTGTGATGAAAAAGGAACTTCTGGAGGATTAGTGACTAGCAGGAAGAGTAAATGCTGGTCAATGTAGTTTTGGCGAACGATATATTTCAAGTTTTTCTGATGTGGCGCTTGTGAGAGCTCATAACACCCTTCTAAAATAATTGGGTCTCTAAAGTGGTTCCAAAAGATTTTTGCTTGACATAAATTCTCTAAATTTCCAGGCTTTCTGGGTAAAACAGCTGGCTGCAATGCCATCTTTAACGTGCTCTACTCTATACTCAAGAAGATCCATCAGGGGCTCAGAGCGCTCCAGACAAGGCAGGCACAGGTGGGATGACCGAGGGAGAGGAGGCAGGCAGGAACATTTAACTTCAGCGTCTTGCCTGGGGCACTCTGAGTTATACATTTAAGCCCTTTAGCAGTCCTAATTTACTGTATCACTTTCCCACTGGGTCACTGGACACCAAGTATCAGGTCTTTATTACTCACCCAGCCCCAAGCATGAGTGGCATCAGCATGGTTATTTGTTCTTTCATGAGGGGCAGTTTTCTGCAGAATTCCTGTTTGTTTGTTTGTTTGTTTAAAGAGAACATTTAAACAGTCCTATGTACCTTTTCTTCATCTTTTTTTTTTTTTTTTTTTTAAGGATTACCCTCTACAGCATAAGAAAACCACACGTCTCTGGTTCACAAACTACTTTCATGGACGAAGTATTACTGAATTTTCTGTCTTTACAACTACACATGAAGTAGGACTCTTTTCAACCCTACAGATGGCAGATTCTTTACCTTATTGTAGCCTTTGGAGAGCATTTCAGGTTAGAAGAGGGTTAGAAATCCTACTCCATTTAAAACATATGGGCTTCTCTTTCCATAGGGCAGCTCAGGACAGGTGTATGTTGCTTTAAGAAAGCTAGACATACAACATTAAAACTGACACCAATACAGACAAACTGTGCAATTACAAAAGAATTCCTGGCTTTATATCCAGATTCACCACAGGGTTCCTTTAAATGCTGCACTTCCCTGGTGCATTTAGATCTTAGAATCAATGAACATTTCTGTTTACAGAATTTTAAATTTGTTCTCCCATTAGGGTTCTAATAAGCAACATGGTACAATAAAAAGAGTATGGGCTTTGAGGTCAAAAAAGCCTGGGCTCCAATTTAGAATCTGCCATTTACTTACTGTGGAAATTTGGTAACTTTAATTTCTCTTAGAGCTGAAGAAAGGGCGGCTCAGAGAGCTAAGTACTGTATATGATTACACATATAGTTATCATAGTTCCTTAATTCTCAGATGTACATTGTTTCCCACTTTTTAACATTTCTAAAGTCTCATCTGTAAAAGAAGCATAATAAAATCTACTTTCCAGGGGTGTTGTGAAAATTAAATGAGGTAATATCTTTAAGTGCACAAAGGCACTCAATAATCTGCTTTTACCCCACTGGAAGAGACCTTGGGGAAGACACACAAATCCCCTTTAAACCTTCTTGATAAATAACAAATTGATTTGTATACAACTTCTAAGGCCTTCTGTGTGAGGTGTTGCAGGGAGCGAGTCAGAGACTCACCCTATTGCTGCCAGTCTATTAGACAGGGCCCTGATCCCTGTTCTAATGGGTTACAGGCTCCGAATCCCCACCTGGACTGTATTCCTCTGTCCCACTCTTTTTGAGCATCAGTGTAGTTCAGTGGTCACAGTTTGGATTTTATTCTAAATGCAATGGGAAATCACTGAAGGGTTTGGAGCAGATATGATCTGATTTATATTTTAACAAATCTCTCTGGCTGCTGTGTAGACAGGAGCTGGAGGGGGCCAAGAGCAGGGGCAGGAAAACCAGCTGGGTGCTATTTCAACAGTCCAGGTGAAGACATGTGGGTTTGGATTCATCCAATGGAGATGGAAAAGACTGAATGGATTCAGGATATACTCAGGAGGTAAAGCTGGTAGGATTTGCTAATGGATAACGTGGGGAGTTAGCACAGGGAAGAATTCTAGTATCAATTTTACTACCTTTTTTTTTTTAAGTTGGGGGAAAGAGAGTTAAGTAAATCGACTGCAAAGGAATGTTCTTTTTATATTAAAATATAGTGAGCTTTAACGGTCATTGCCCCTCCCCAACTCTTCCTGGCTTAAATGTGAAGGTCACAGTGTAAATGTCAATTTCTCAGGGAGGAGTTCCCTGAGCATCCTATACTACACCACAGGCTCCTGCACCTTATTATTCTCTCTCAGCCCCTCATAATTATTCTCCTCCTGGAATGTAAGGTCCTCCTCAGCAAGGGCCTTGTAGATCTGCCTCACCACTGTCTCCCTGCACCCGGCACAGGTCAGCACATGGGAGCACACAATGTGTGAATGTACAACACAGCTACAAATACATTATGGATAAATACACACATTTTACATGAATTTCGAAGATAAACTGAGAACGTAATGATGTCATCATTAGCTATCTGTCCCTCAGACATGAGCCCTGCACCTGTGGTAGATGTTCACAACCCCTCTCTGCTCCTAGCAGTGCTTTAGGGAATGTTGGAGAAGTCCTAGGCTAGCCTATGTCTTTGGTGACAGCCGAGGGGTCTTGTGAAAACACAGTAAATTAGCAAGCAATAAGGTGGTCTATGACTCTAAACAGAGACGTTAAGAGGGAGTCCACCTGACAAAGCTAACACTTATGTTTCAAATTCTAAGTGAAATTTTGTAAGGGGAAGTAGGAATGAATATCATAAGTTTTATTAACAACACTGTAAGAACTTTACAAGAGGAAAAGTTTTGCCTTTCACATTAAAAGGAGAGAATGGACAGGGGTTAAAAAAAAAAAAAAGATGCTTCTGGTTCAACTTTGCAGCAGATGATCAACACCCCCACTTCATAATGACAACTAATACTGAAATAGAGCGGGCAGAAAACGACTCTGCTAGAATATCCCACTTTGAAGCCTTCTCTCTTTTGTAGATCAAGAGACACCTATGTAGTATTTCTGCATCCATGTGGGAACTGAAATTGGATCTGCTTCAGTTTCTCAAGTGTCTGTCATATCCAGCCTCATGCTTCAGCAGGAAAACAGCATTTTTAAACAACAACAAAATACTAAGAAGCTCAGAAGGTCACTGATTGTGAGGATGAACTTGACAAAGGGAAAACGTGATGAACTAAGGCCTTTACCCACTAAGTAAAAGGTCAGTATATTTTACCAGCTAAAGCAGGGGACTTGACAGGCTACTTTTCATTATGTCAAAAACACACCCACCCAACTGTTAAAATTAGTAAAGAGGTTTCAGCTAATTCTTCTAAAATTGGATTCTCCATTTACATTTTTTCTTAAACTGTAGGGACTTTCTGCCAGTACAGGTAGATTCCAAATGTCAAGTAGGTCAGTAATAAAATGCAAAGCTGGAGAGAAACTTTAAAAGAGACATTTAAAAAATGGGCCTTAGCAGAGAACTGACTGGAACATGCTGTGAAAAGCTTACTACAGTTCAGTACATTAATATTAATAGAAAAAACCCTGCAGTGTTCATAAATAGTTGTGACTTGATGAAATAATTACAAATAATGCAAGTTTAAATTTTAGAACAACTACAAGTGTCTATAATGATATTCTCCCCCCAAAAAGCAAAAATATTTTAAAACCCTGTGGGTTTCCATTGACAAAGCTATTTACCTGAACAAAGAAGAATTCTTTGCTCAAATATCTATCACCTTCTGATTTTTTTACAAATGAAAACTGGGGAGAGAGTGCCAGAGGGAAGGGCAACAGAGTATTTAAACATTAGGAGAACCATGAAGCCTACATCTTGATTTAATAATGAAATAGTTTTCAATTTATCATTATTATTAAAAGGAGAGTTGTCAGTCTGGAAAAAAGATGAAGTTAAAGGTTTGTGGGTAAGCAACAGAAGTTCACTGTCAGCCTGTCATAGGCTTTCTGAAATCTGTTCTAATGCAACTAACCCCTAATGAACAAATAGTGTGAGAACTGGCACTCCCCATGGCACACGTGTGATCTCAAGTGGTATGTCTCCCCTCTCACTGAAGTTCGGAAAGGGTAGCTAAGAGACCAGTGCTTTTCTGAACTCAAACGGGTGTAAGCTGCTGAAGAGAGGGCTGAGCTCTCTAATGCAGGGGTGCCAGGCACTTTCTTACAAAGACGGAGAAGGTCATTGTGCGAGAGGCTTAGGAAGTTCCGAGGAGCATTGCTAACCTGACATCTGCCACCAAGTTCATAACTAAGTTCATGTGTCATAATGGGTAAGTAATAAGTACTTCACAGCCAACTGTGAACTTTAACATAATTTTTTCCTCTTTTTTAAGTAAACGTATTTGTGTTTGCCTCTCTGACAAGAGGATTTTTGTCTTTTCATTAATCACCCTCCAAAACAGGCCCACTCCACAATACAAAGTTCAAAAATACAAAATACACCCTGCCTTTCCCAAATTGATGTTAAATAAACTTCTTGGGCAAACTGCAGATCCTTCTATTTCATGAGGCCAGACTTAATAAAGCAATAGAAAGGGCTTCTTATTTTTAAAAAGCTTTTTGGATGAAGAAAATGGACAGTAATTTATGTAAATGCATCAATCAACTTCCCTAGTATGAAAGGAATAAATAATGCAGGTCACTGTTTTTCGGATAACGAGTCCTAACTCTTGGCCAAGGATATGGCAAAGGCTCTGATGGAAATATCAGGGACGTGCATATGGAGGTGAACAAAAATAAATGTGTGTATGATAAACGTGGCTGCTGGGGATGGACGGAGAAAAATAACTATCCAATTGGACAGAGATGGCTGGGACAGAGGGATAGCAGTATCTCAGGAAGTTCATAGAGGTTTCATGGACTATCTGTGACAGCACAATTTCTATTAAGAAGGTTTAAAAAATTAGTTCTACCTCCTCTTGGATAATTCAGAATAATGCTATCTTAGACTATAAGAGATCTGTCACAAAATACACTGTTATGTAAAAAAATTTCAGGAATAAAAAAAAGAGAAAAAATAAGGACCCTAAAGGAAGATGAGTGCTTAATAAATAACTTTAAATATCTGGAGCTGTTTAAATGCTACTAGATTGGCACCTAGAACTCCAAAGTAGCTCCTTCCCCCTGGGAAGGGGAGGGTATGCCTGTTCAATCATCCCTAAATGCAAAGAGGTTTGACCCCCATGCAACGGATAAAAGTCACCCAAAAAATGAACAAAAGAGGTGTTTGGAAAAACCAGAACACCATTCATCCCAGCTAACGACTTGTTCATTATGAGTGATGATGGATAAAGACTTCTCATGCTGAGATGAAATCAAGATTTATATGCATTGTTTCCTCTCCCAACTTGTGGGAAGATCATCATCATTTAATTCTATCTCTGCGGCCAGTGATGGGCATCCAGAGAGCTGGTTATCAAACGGCGCAGTCAGCTGGCAAAAGCCGAAACGTGCAGTTGGCACATCTGGACGGAGCCGCCACAGCCGAGGGTGAACAATGACTCCTGGCAAGCATCCAAATTGCTTGCAGACGCTAGCAGGTCTCATCTACAACCGCCCCTACCAGCATCTCTCTCTCTCTCTCTTTTATGAGAATCAGATTTTCATTGCTCCATTCAATTGCTCTCCTCTGCCATTTTTTACAGCTCTTATCGTTCCCCTGGAATATGGCCTTGAGACAGCTCATCCGTGTCCTTCACTGTGTTATCTCTTCTAACTTTTATTAAAACTTCAGCTTTCATCTAAAGATAGCTAATTAAGTCTGGAACAGATTATGTGCCTCCCCTTAAAAAGAACACAAAACTATTTTCTTCAACCTGAACAATGATGTTTTTCCTTTCCAAAAGATGAAACCAAAGGTGTTTAAGAAGTTTCATTTACTTACAAAGCTAAGATACCTGACATGTCATATGTAGGCTGATTTATATTAAAGAGGTCTGTGGTCTGACAAATCTTTGAGCTATTTTTCAAAATAATTCTTTCTCTATATTGGTAATATTTTTCCCATATCCTTTAAGTACCAGAGCTAATGCCATAAGCTTAATTTCTGTATGAAGTTGGGAAATGAGAAATTAGAGATTAACAGACATTTCTGTGAATCAAGTGATTTATCTTTAAAAAAATTTTTTTTTGCAGTTGTCCTCATTTGGTAAAAATGCATTTTTCCCTTTTATTTCATACTGCAAGCACTACAAATTAAAAGTTTTCCCCCACTGAAAATTATGTGAAAACATGAAATTAAAAGAAATACTGCAAATTTAGGACTGATTTGGTTTTCAAGACAGTTTTACACCAACTAATAGTAAGCTCAAGTAGCTTTGTCGTAATCTATCACAAATCATTAATGACAAAGCTTCATAACTGATATGAACACATTCTTCTCACATACGCCACTGACCCAGTACCTTCTTTAGGCTCAGGGGCAATTTAAAAATCACTGTGTCGCCCTAGCCCAAGCATGCGAGTTTGACATGCTTGTGCCGGTTTGGCTCAGTGGATAGAGCGTTGACCTGCGGACTGAAGTGTCCCTGGTTTATTCTGGTCAAGGGCATATACCTCGGCTGTAGGTTCAATCCCCTGCCCTGGTCAAGGTGCATATGAGAGGCAACCAATCGATGTGCCTCTCTGTCTCTCCCCCTACTTTTCACTATCTCTAAAAATCAATGGAAAAATATCCTTCAGTGAGGATTAAGCAAAATCAATCAATCAATCAATCAATCAATCACTTTGTTTACTGTAGACCTGCTAACGAAACTTTCTAGCAGCAATATCTGGAACATCTAGAAGCCAGCCATCACAGACACATGCACATATGCACATGCAAGCACACACATGCACACACAAGCACTTTTAACCAAGGTTTTAAGCTTATATTGCCAGGGTGTAATTTAACTATGCTACCTGAAATTTTCTGAGATCCTTTTCTTCTCTTCACTGCCTTTAGCAAGATTTCTTTCATGGTGACCTTTGTGTTGTCCACCTGAATAAGGGAGAATCCATGAGCAGCATTTCTGTAGGAAAAGACAAATATTAAATCATCACCAACACTCAGCCAGAGGGATGGTATTGCAGTCTTCACTGTGTTTAAGAAAGTTTTAATAAGTGTACATCAAAGTGCCAATTATTTAAAAACAGGTTGAAAAAAGCTACTTCTAATAAGAGAGAGACAGAGACAGAGACAGGAAAGCATTCTGGTACGAACAGTCCCAAGTGGAAGAGAGGTCAGAGTTATGGGAGGTTTTTCTAATTTATCTCAAATTGAATCTAATTGGCCTGTGTGGGTCACTCATACCGGCTCCCAAGCCAAATCCTGCAGCAAGGATTGACACACGATAAACTTGGCTTGTGTCAGTAGATGTCACTGCAGGCAGACACTGCCATCATATTAAAGCTCATGGAGCCTTGGAGGAAAAATGTCATGTATGTGTTTGTGTGTATGGGGGCGGGGGCATCTGACAGCCCAAAGCCATTTAGAATAAGGAAAAGAAAACGCTCTTCTTAACTAGCCAGTAAAAGAAACACCCTGTATTTATATATTTTAAAAATATATACTCTACGTACACTTCAGTAGGAATGTTTTAATCTACCTAGTCCTAAAAGGTCAAACAAAATATTAGCTGAAGCATAAATAATTACAAGGCGAAATACTAACATATCACTACTTGTAAGCCTGTAGCCAATCAAACCTTAGGCAGGGGTGTGTGGGGGGGTCACATCTAGATAGGAAAAAACTGGTAAGGAACAAGTATCCTGAAAACAGAAGCCCACCTCTGTTGAGACACAACTTCGCTAAGATGGTAATTGCAACAGCAAGCATCACAAATACTCCTCACTACGCTTGGGCACTGGGACAAAACGGGCCAATTCCAAGAAGCTCATGTAACAAATGGGACCCAAGTTTCCAACTATGGAACATGGGAATTGCCACAAGGAGTTTGGTTGCATTCCCATTCCCCACAAGAATCTCAAAGGGGCACGTGGCCAAAAAACATGGCAGAACTTCCTATTGACAAGGAATCTGAAACAAAAGCCAAGCCCCAAGCTAAGCCAGGGGACAGCTTCCCGGTGGTAGGATCGGCTGGAAGGGGCCTTAACCCTAGCTTGGACCCAACCAGGTGGCTGGCTTGCCACAGGGGCTAGGGGCTGATCTCCAAACCAAGGACCCAATTTGCTTCCCTAATACAAAGACATCTCCACACCCCTCCTCTCCGCACGGCTTGCTGTTTAATCCCTGACATTCCATTTGTTAAAAAGCAAAAGCCGACGCGGGTCTAGCCAGCACGATCATCCATTTTAACTTGGTCAAGTTCTTGCTATCGAACAGCAGGCCTGAGAACTGTCAAGCTAATTTTACTGAACACTCTGTTACTGAATCATGCCTGAGCCGTGGCCATTCTTTACCTCAGAAGCTGGACCCCATCCCAGAACAATCTTTAAAAGTTTATTTTACTGATCAAAGCAAAATAAGAAATAGCTCTTTTTTAAAAACTATATTTAGGGAGCGATGCAGTAAGTGATACTTTGGCAAGAGTACTGAAATGTAAAGTGCCTTGTGCATTTATAAACTTGGGGGTATTTGCTCTGGCGCTAGGCCAGTGTGTGTTTGGAACGAATGCCAATCATCCGCGTTCAGACTTGCTTCCCCTGCTCTCTCCTCCCAAGCCAGGGTGCGCTCCATCTGTGACAATATGTTGGGCGATGGATGAGTAGGGCCCAAAAGGGAACACAAGTTCTCGGGTACTCACACACTGCACTGGGCTGGGTCTCACGGACTCCCATCCACCTGGGTTCCACCTGAACTATTTTAGATTTGTCTGCTTATAAATTACTTACATTCTCTCCTAATCTGCCGCTGGCTGATAGCATTATTTCAAACCAATATGTTTATCTTTCTCAGCACAGGCAGACTAAAAGCTCAAAAAGGAAGCCTTGTGTTTGGACTAACTTCCATAAATTAAAAGTGTCCTTTTAAAAGATTTTTGAGCGGGGGAAAATCCCTAGTCTGTATTTTTCTGTCATTTTACCAAAACGTACCTGGGTGACAAGGTTAAAGCAAGCCGAGGAAATCCCTGGCACTTATCATCCACAGGCATTACTGATAAATTGTGTGGTGGAGGAATAAAGGATTACCTTCTGTATTTTTTCATTACACTTTTCTTTTGTTACAGAATACATAAATCCATTGTGGCACAATGTAATATGTATCACCATGCTACACCTGCGGACGCTTCCGAGCGGCTGCCATGTCTGTGCAGTCAGGAATGATAAGTGAACCACCCGTGAATGTTAACGATAGTGATCATTCTGAGGTAACTCGGCTCTCCATCTTCCTTTACAGCCTCCGTGCTGAAGCCAGGGTAGCAAGGTTCACGAGAGGAAAATGAAAACAACAGTGAAGGGAAGGGGCACGCACGGCTCGCAATGCGCCTTCTCGGGTGCGCGCTATCTTCCTCTGGGGCTCCATTGCGGTAAACACGTGCCCATTAAAAGGAGAGCGGGGTTGTGACCCACCACTGCACGCTCGGCAGGCCTAATGCCAGTGTCCTCGGGTCAGTCTCGCACTCCACACTTCTCTCCCTTCAGGTGGGTGCCAACTGTGGACCTTGTTCCAAGTCTGCAGCACTGCCGGGGTACAATGCTTCTCACACACAGGAGTACAGAATGGAAGTGGGTCTCAGAACCCATCCAGGTGCAACTGTTAAGTTCCGCTCCCATTTCATAAATGGATATGGAGACTTGCTACCACAATTTTCAGCCTGACTTCCAAACATTCTGAGTTTTATGCCTCATTTCTTCACATCCAGGGTTTTTTATGGGCTTTCTAAAAAGTCTATTGAAATACATTTTTAAGGCTGCTTTTATTCAATGCTGAGCCCTGGGCCTGAGGTGGAGAAGACCAGGATCTCAGGGGAAATGCTAGTGGCAGGTGGGAGGGTGCTAGTCCTGCCTCCCTTCCTCGTGGCGCTGCATTCCAGTCTCCGAGTTGTGACCTGGGATGGTGGAGGCTGGCCCGCAGATGGACAGGCGGACGATGGACAGACAGGTGGGCCGCAAGCCCAGAGTCTCGACTCAAACTGCTCCTCCTCCTGCTCCTCTTGTGGTTGGCGGCCTGTTTTCTGCGGGCGCAGGGCACCCCAGGGCACTGCCACCGAGAAGCAGCGGCCGGCCGCAGCTCCTTGGGCTGCGTGCGCTGGGTGTAGACTGGAGCGCCACTTCAGGGAGCTGACTAAACGGCCCGGAGTGCTTCAGTCAATTCAAAGTTAGGTCCTGTCAAGTCTCGTAACCACTGAAAAACGTATGGGCGTTTTAAAAAGAGATTTCTCACTTGAGGAATTCAGCGCTGTCCCAGTGCAAAGCCAGTTACCAGCAGGAAGTGTTTATACCAGCATTAACCTAACACAACAAGCGTTTCTCTACTAAGCACTAAACCAGAAGTGATGGGGCACAGAGGGGAAGCAGGGGCACAGGTCTTTATCTAAAAAGCTTATTTACAGGGAGAGAGCTGGAACCAGAACCCAAGTTGGAAGGCAACGTATTAGAGAGGAAACACATGGGCTGGGAGTTAAATCCCTTTGGTTCAAATCCTGGTTCCATGGCTAACCGAATATTGCCTCAACATGTGGAACCTCAGCTGCATCCATGAAATGAGGAGGGCACTTCCCCACAGAACTGTCAGGAGGATAAAACGGTCAATGAATGCCAAGCACCTGGCACTGAGGCTGGCAAATAGTAAAAGGAGTTTATAAATGTGTTTTCTTACGTTCCCCTGTCCCAAGTCACCACGCCAAGAGAAGAGGCCCACTCGTTCCCTACCCGCTAACCCCTCAGGAGAGATTGCTTATTTGGGAGAATGGATCTGAACCCTCACAGTTTTATGTTGTTGTTTTTTTGTCTATTTATTTTTTAGTTGATTTTAGGGAGAGAGAAACATGGATCATCTGCCTCCTGCATGCCTCAACTGGGGATAGAACCCACAATCTGGGTATGTGCCCTGACTGGAAATCGAACCCGTGACTTTTCAGTGTATGGATGACGCTCCAATCAACTGAGCCACATTGGCCAGGGAAACCCTCACAGCTTTTTAATCGGCAACACAGGGACATTAAAATGTGCAATTTGCTGAGCATGGTGGCAATATGCAGGGGCACTATCAGCAGCAGCCTCTCTCTGGCCCCGGCATCAAAACCCCCTTGAAGCTCAAAGGAGAGCACTCTAGGCTCCATTGACAAGGTTTTCCTTTCTGAGAGAGGAAACGAGAAGCAGTGTGTCCCACCTCAGCTTAACTCACTGGCTTTGGATGGGGATGATGGAAGTAAAATATCATGGTGGTACTGCAGAGAAATTCAATGAGACTAAGAGCCTTTTGATCTGAAAAGCGCAAGATATTGTTCAATAATTATAACAATAATAGCAGCAGCTACTATCTATTGAACAATTACCATGTGCCAGATGCTGTATTAAGCTTTAAAAATCTACATTAACTAATACACTCCTAAAATAGGTAATATTATTATATCCATTTTATAGAAACTAAGGCTGGAGGCATTAGGAAATTTACCTGTGGTCACTCATCTATTAAAGACCCTATTTTGGATTCAGAAATCAATAATATGATTCCCAACCCAACTAGCACAGTCTAGTGGGAGAGAAAAAGAAGCAAACCAAGAATTATAGTTCTGTGTGATGAGCACAAAGATGGAAGCCAGCTCAGAGAAGTGCAAAAGCACAGGGGCACTTAACCCAGGGGGTAGAGGTGAGGGGGTCAGAGAAGCTTCTTAGTGGAGATGTCTCAAAACACAGTCATTTAGCTCTACGCCATGCTCAGAAAGATGGTTTACCAGGAGGCAGTGAAGTAAGCTCTACAAGGGAGCCTGCTATGGAGTCCTAGCTCTGCCTTCCTTGGGTAAATGATATAATCTCTCTAACTTTCAGTTTCCTCATCTACAAAATATATTAATTTTAGACTATAAGACTAGTGTGAGGGCTAAATACTTCTAAAGTAGCTAACACAATACCTGTATATAAAAATGCTTACTAAGCAAGTTAATATAATAAACTATGGGCTCTTCTTTATATTTACAAAGAAGTGACATATAATGAGGAGACAATGACAGTAGTCAACATTTACTGAGGATGTGCTTTGTTCATTTAATTTTCCCAGAAAAAGCAGGTGCTGTTATCAGTCCCCAATATGCTAATTGACTGTCACACCCTCACAAAGATGGCAGCACCCACAGCCAATAAGGAGGAATACGCTGATTGCCACACCCTCAAAGATGGCAGCACCCAGTCCCCTCAGCCCCGCCAGGGTGGCAGGCACACAGCACGGCCAGGCCCACCCCCAGGCGGGTCCGGCCACTCTGTGCACCTGCCTCTGGAGTCCCCCAGTCCCCTCAGTCCCCCGATGCCCAGGGCCGGCCCGAGGCACAGGCAAGCCTCGGTGGCAGCTGCCCAGCCACCCAGGGCCGCCCAAGGCTCAGGTAACTAGGGCAGAGGTCCGATGGGGGCGTCACCTTCCCTTGAACGCTGGGTCGCCTCCCGCCCCTGAGAGCTCCCGGACTATGAGAGGGGGCAGGCTGGGCTAAGGAACCCCCCACTCCAATGCATGAATTTTCATGCACTGGGCCTCTAGTTTTATTATAAAGGAGGAAATTAAGGTTTGGTAAGGTTAGGACACTTGCCTGGAGTTACACAGCTAATAAGTGGAGGAGTCAGGACTTGGACCCAGGTCAGCCAGACTCCAGAGCTTTGGTTTTAAACCTCTCTGCAGCCCAGAAGGCAGTCCTGGGGGCTTGGGAAGAAGATACTTCCAGGGAGCATATCCTCCAGATCAGAACCACTGAGCAATCAATGGAAAAGTTCAACTTCTCTGTAACAAGTTCAATTTGATTATAAATGTCCCAACTCTGGACTAACCATATGACTTATAAGGTTCCTACTGAAAAGCCCTTGGAGAATGCCATGGTTTTATGAGCCAGTGTCAGTTTGTGGAAGTGGGAAAAGGATGCCAAGAGTAGCATTCGATTCTCCAGTCCTGACCAGTTCATAATAGAGATGAAGACACACTCCTCTAGTTCTCAGCCTGCTCTGGTCCCAATTCCATGCATGTTCATTCTCCAGCACTTCAAGGCAGAAAATGAAAATATATGAGCAAGAGAAAGCTTTGCAATAACTGTAGCATGCCTGCTTTAAAGCAAGCCCATTGGGTATTACTTTATCCATAAAGAGAGTTTACACTAGTGTGAATGCCACATTTTGTTTCCCCTCGCAATGACAATTTTTTTTTAAAGATCAAAGCGTATTGTATGAGTATGTGATGTTTGACATTGGATAAAGTACTCTTTTTCAAAACAGACATTTTCCAAAAACATAACTCGCTAGACTAATGGGCAGTGAGAAGCCAAAATGACTGCCCTCCGCCTTCTCCTTGTGTATCTTTGCCAGAGTCCTTGGGACTTGCCAAATCCGGTCATGCCTGCTTAGCTTGCTCGACTGATTGTGCCAGAAAAGAAAATAAGACACAGATGTATTTGAGCTCTTTGAGATGCCAGTAAGAGAGACAGCTAATGGCTTCATTTCGACCCTCCCCTTCCAGCTGGGCACAGGTGGGGGATAATGAGGTCCCTCTCCCTAATCAAACTCAATTATTTACTACTCTATATAACCGCAAAGACATTCACTTTCAGTACAGAATATAAAACACACCGTGGGCTACTTCCAACCACTGCCACTGGGTATTTATAACAAACTCAAGTGGCTAACAGTTTGCCTTGGCAGGAGTTTAAGTGTATAAAGTTTTGCAAACTGTTTCTGTTCAAATATGTCCTGCTGAAATGGGGTCCCAGGCGGGGTTCCATAACTGTCAGGTCAGTGAACTGCATAACATCTGAGAATGTATTCACCACGCAGTGCAGACAGGATCTGGAAATCAAACGCTTCGTTCTATCGCAACCTTCTGAGAAGCATCACAGTTTTTTCAACAGCAAGACTGACATTGTATTAATAAACATTACAAGTCACTAGCCTGACATGTACATAGCAGCAGCTGACAGACTCCAACATAAGCTGAGGGGAGAACAGAGGAAATCAAAATGAGACATAGTAACCAAACATGGCCAAAGGGGTTGGATCATAAAACAAATCACATTAATGTCAGAAATGTGAGCCCTAAACTTTTAAGATATATAGCAACTAAAGCAACAATCTGGTATAATTTTTGGAAACCAAAGTAAGTTGATGGCTATCTGAAATGTGTGCTTTTATTGGAGGAACAAAGTGAATCCTGGCACACTATCAGCAGACAGACATTCCAGTGAGTAAAACATACACATTTAGCTTGTCTGACCTTTAAATTCTTAGAAGTATGTAATTAATGCTTTCCATCTTTATTACTTGCTCCAATATTTCTGCCACTTTAAAGAGACAAAGAAAAATCTTTTCTTTTCTCTAGACAGTAGCTGTTGCCAAAAAGGGAATCAAGTCAGATTTACAAATACAAAATTAAACAGGCTGCATATGTTCATTTCCATACACGAGGACAATCTGGACAATGAAAATGTTTGCTAATACAACAGAATGAAAAGAAACAATACACAGTTGGTCCTCTATGACGTGAGCAAATAATAAATAACAAGGAAAATTTATACCCATATTGTCAGGCCTGGTTACAAAGAATACAGGCATCTCTCTTTTTTTTTTTTAATTCTTTATGCTATTTTAGCTCTGACCCTTACTAAACTGGATGACCTTGCGTAAGTAACTAACTGTCTGCAATCTGCAGCTTATACAGATGCTCTTTGACTTATGGCATTACAAGCCTATAAACCTCTTGTAAGTTGCAAACATCGTAAGCTGAAAATGCATTTAAATGTTTGTATTTATTTATTTATTTATTTATTTATTTATTTATTTATTTATTTAATTGATTTCAGAGAGGGAGAGGGAGAGATAGAAACATCAATGATGAGAGAGAATCATTGATCAGCTGCCTCCTGCACGCCCGCCCCCCCACCCGGGGATCGAGCCCGCAACCCAGGCATGTCCCCTTGACCAGAATCGAACCTGAGCCCCTTCAGTCCTCAGGCCGAAGCTCTATCTACTGAGCCAAACCGGCTAGGGCTGTTTTTGTATTTATTTATTGATGTTAGAGAGAGAGGAATAGAGAGTAAGAGAGAGAGAGAGAGAAACATCGATTTTCTGTTCCACTTACTTATGCATTCACTGGTTGTATCTTGTATGTGCCCTGGCGGGAGATCAAACACACCATCTTGGTATCAGGAGGACACTCTAACCAACTGAGCTACCCAGCCAGGGCTGAAAATGCATTTAATGCACCTAACCTACCAAACATCCGAGCTTAGCTTAGGCTAACTTAAATGTGCTCAGAGCAGAATATAACAAAAAAAATACAGGTAACACAGTACATCAGGGGTCCTCAAACTTTTTAAACAGGGGGCCAGTTCACTGTCCCCCAGACCGTTGGAGGGCTGGACTATAGTTTAAAAAAAACTATGAACAAATTCCTATGCACACTGCACATATCTTATTTTGAAGTAAAAAAACAAAACGGCAAAAACACCCGCCTGTGGCCCGCGGGCCGTAGTTTGAGGACGCCTGCAGTACATCGTAGAGTACTGGTTGTTTACCCTTGTGATCGAGTGCGCAAGTGGGAGCTCAGGTTCACTGTTGCTGCCCAATATCACGAGAGGCTATCATATTGTACACCACTAGCCTGGGAAAAGATCCGAATTCAAAATCTGAAGTACGGTTTCTACTGAATGTGTACTGAATGTATGTTGCTTTCACACCATCATAAAGTCAAAAAATCTTTTAAAAAATGTTTTTATTTGTTTCAGAGAGAAGAAGGGAGAAAGACAGAGAGACAGAAACATCAATGATAAGAGAGAATCACCGATCGGCTGCCTCATACTGGGGTTCAGCCTGCAACCTGGGCATGTGCCCTGACTGGGAATTGAACTATGACCTCCTGGTTCATAGGTCGATCTCAACCACTGAGCCACAGCAGCCGGGTAGTCAAAAAAATCTTAAGTGGAATCATCATAAACCAGGGACCCTCTGTCATACGTTTAAAAAAAGAGGTGCTTATAAGCAATAAATCAGATAATGGCTCGTGGATTTACAGAGTCGTGTGTGTGCAAAAATACTAATTTTCCTCTTCTGTTTTTCTTTTCTTTTGTTCTCTTCAGACCACAAAGCAAATCACATAATAGTGGAGAGGCTTCAAACTAATGATATCCTTTCATAAAGGTCTGGTCATTTGGGTTGTAGTGGAGATCTAGTCAAGAAGTTATAGGAAAACGACCCACCCTTTTGAAAACCCCTCATACAGGAAAGAGCAAGGAATCTAGGACTCGCCTCTTTAAAAGGCACCCGAGCTTCGCCTTTATGCAGAGCCAGAGATGCCAAGGCAGTCTCTGGGAGCCCTCTGGGCCACACTGCCCGAGGCAGCCCGGTTCTTGTGCTACCACCATCTGGCCCCTCAGTGGTCCCTTTCCGAAAGAGCAAAATCCTGACTGGATTCTATTTGCTCTGCAGTCTTGGTTAGAAGAGTTCCTTTCCCATGTCCATCTGATATAATAAACATTTTAAGTAAAACACATACATATGAGGGCAGTTTAGTTGCTCTTACTGACTTCTGATCTAGGGGATCCTGTCCATTTTATTGGTTTTGACTTTTCTTCCCTTAAAGCTCAGAGTAGCTAGCAGTCAGCAATCGAGGGACTCCTGTTTATATACTTCCTGCCCGTTTCCCACTGGGAGAAAGGTGCCAGGAGGAAAGGGGGGAAATGAAGAGAAGGAGCAATGGCTTCACTTATTTTGCTGGGACTTCACTGAGTTTGGACACATCCTTGGCGACTCCTGAAGGTCTGCTCTGTCCTGCATTTGCAGGAGAAAAATTTCTAACTTAAAGGCTATAGGCCAGAAAGGTGAATGGGAGGTTGCTGAATCAATAAAATATACACAGGGCAAATGGTCAGTAATCTGCACTATTTTCTCAGACAACTGAGAAAAAGAAACAAAATTCAGTGACACTTTTATTCTAAATGCTCACATATAAATATTCTGCTTTATCTCATGTTTTCAGAAACACTCAGGACATGCCGAATAAACTCTCCTGAACTTTAAAAGTAGAAAAAGGATTGACAGGGTATGAATGTTTGGGAGTGAAAGTGCAGGAATGGGAGTAACTCAGGGGGGAAAAGAGTATTAAGTTTAAAGCAGTTATTGTTATTCTCTGCCTTTTCCCCACTCCCTCCATTCCCTGGAAGGTGGGGTTCATTGTGAAACACTTCTCCTGGGAAGGTATATTCATTCCACTCCCAACCCTACTCTACTAAAAATCATTGATTTAAAAGCTATTGTTTTAAAAAGGACTTTCGGTTTAAAACACTGCTATGATCATATGTTAACATCTGTGTAAAAATTATATGTTAATGAGAACAATTCTTTTATGTAATCAAGAGGTAATATCAATGCAAGTGGAAAACTACTGAAATACAGTGGTATACATCTTTTAAAGTAAAAAGAAAAATCTCCTAATGAAACCTTGTGATGGTAAGGCTCAAAAGAAGGCTCTGTGATTTCTATTGGTTGCACTGTAAATTGACACGAAGCGAGAGTCTAAAGAGGTTTCTACTCTGACAAAAAAATTATCCTAAGGAAGTTATTCAACAGAAAGAAAGTAGATATAAAAAAGGACTATCACAGAATCACTTAAAAGCAAAACAAGAAAACAATCTAAACAGCCTATGACAGGCATCCACTACATCCATTCTGTTTTCGTGCTCATCACATATTAATGATTTGACAACTATCTTCCCACTAGAGCATAAGCTCCATGAGCATAGGGGTTGTCTATGTCTAGATCCTTGGCACATAATAAATGTAGAATGCAGGAATTAAGAACAGATATTGAAATATTTGTAATATAATTTTAAGTAAAAATAACTGTGTGTGTGTGTGTGTGTGTGTGTGTGTATGCTAGAAGTGAAACTCTGTATGTATATACACATGAAAATGACTGTACAAAAATGAAAGTAGTTGTATTAGGATGAGGAATCATTAGATAGCTTTTGAATTACTTTAAATATTCTTTAAGGTTGTTGTTTTAGTGCCTCTGAAAAGTAAAAAGAAGGAACATTATTTGCTGTTATGTACACTCAACATGACTTCACAGTAGAAATGAAATGGCAATTATAAAAGCTTGAAGAGTCACCTCAGCTCACCCACAGGGACCCAGGTATCCATTTTTTGCTCAAGGATAGAAAGACACAAAATACTCATATATCATAGCTAGCATAACCCTATTTTTAGTAAAATCCTGGAACAAAGGCAATATGTTTTAAAGAGACAGGTAGAAAAGTCCTCTAAAGCACTCTTTTGAAGAGTGAATTTGCTGGTTACTAACAGCAGGGGGTGCCAAAGGGATCTCTATTGTTCCCAGGAGATGGCCAGGAGAAGGACTGTCTTTAGCCACCTTGGCTAAAAAGCTTAAGCTGCGCTGAGAAAATACTGCTGGTTTTCCCCTAACAATGGGGACCTATGGGTAAGAGACAGGTGCTCCGTAGACTTGAATGAATAAAAATTACATTTTTATTTTCACTAGCTATTTAACATTTCCTTGCATTATAGTCAACAAATCACAGTGTTTTTAGCAGTGCTGGTGAGTCGTCATGAACAGAAATCATAGATAAAATGATAGCACATTCCAGTTGGTGCAGATGTCTCCAATATCACACTCAATCACTCCTTTGAAACCAAATTTCAGGAGTTACTGCATCTTGTTACTCAATGTATTAACAACACCATACATATTATTATTCTATCACAAATTTAACAGTTGATAACTTTAACCTTTTGCACTCGGATGTCAAGTGTGACTCGACACGGTTAGCATTAGAATAAAGGGATCGAGAAAAAAGCAAGCGAGTGCAAAGGGTTAAATACAAGAAATCCTTGTGTAGTCATGTGAATGTTACTTTCTGCATTTACAAACACTTTTCTGAGAAGGGCTTTTATAAGCTTTACCAGACCGCCAAAGGCACAGGCAGGCAAGGGTAAGAACCTCTGCTTAGTCTAAAGGAAGGCCACCAACGAAATGTAAAAACAAATCTATTTTTCAGTTAACAGATTCTTCACAGACATCTCTCTCCTTAGAATCAGGTTTAAAACATGTTGCTAATGAAGCAGATTCTGATTCTGGTAACCAAATGGTACCACATAAGAATCTGAAGCAAAGCATAACTTTTAATAAAAGAAGTGATATCCCCTTTGCAGAAGTGATGAAAGGAGAGTGCCAGGTCAAAAGAAGAAGTAAAATGACATCCAAATCAAAGAAAAGGAAGACTTTAATAGATCCTTCTCCAGATAGCCATGAAGTAATGCACATAATATCTGACACCAATCAGAGACTGCCAGTTGGGTCTGAACAAGCTAATGAACAAAATTTGGAAAATGAGAAAACTAAGCCAGACTTTTATACAAAGATGTTTAATTCTTTATCTCAGATATATTCACCTAACGTACAAGATCCTTCCCATAACAGTGTTCATGAGGGTTCAAGACTGCGTATTTCTTCTAGTAAAACTTTGATTAAAAAAAAATGTCCTGGAGAGCTCACCAGTCTTTGCAGTAAGTGGTGATGTGCAGGAGGAGATGACAGGGATGACGTTACAAGTCACCCAGAGAACACAAAAATCAGGAAAGGTGGCAGAACACTACAGGACTTGACAAATACCAAATTTGTTTCAAATAACACTGCTACACCTGAAAACAAGTCAGAAGATCTTGTTTTGGAGCTGCCAAAACGAAGAAGGTGCGCTCCTCTCAATTTGAAAGAGCCAAGTCTCAGAGACAAAATGAGAAGATAAGGTGAATTTATGAATTCTGGTTTTTCTGAATTCTGAAACCATAATGAGTCAAAACGGATACAATTAGAAGAGGAAATACATGAAGTTTCTTTTTTTTCATTTTCTGCCTTTTCATGGAGTATTGATTTATCCATTTTTATGTTTATATATGTGCATAATATAGCTATTTTGTAATATTAAATTGTATTATAAAATTTAAAATCTTTTTTGTTATTCTATAACTTATAATCTGGCTTATTCAACTTTTTCAATGGAATAGATTTAACTAAACAATAGCTGTTAACCTTTTAACCAATAAAATGTGTAATAAATAAAATAAATAATAAATAAATAAATAAGGAAGGAAGGAAGGAAGGAAGGAAGGAAGGAAGGAAGGAAGGCCACCAAGAGGAAACATCAAATTGGATCTGAACAAAGTTGGTGAGAAAAGGCCGTATGTTAAGTCACAAGAGAGAAGTGGCTGTGATGCACATTTTCATTCAGTTTGAAGAGAATTTTTGTTTCACAGGCTCCAAAATGCCCCAATCTGTCCAGAGGCCTAGTTCATGGGTGGGACATTCAGAGATCGACCTAATACAATTTGCCACTACAAAGCAGTCTGTATTTAATGTAGGCGCAGAGGCATGAAATGCAATGTGAATGTTGTCCCCAACATCTCTCTGGAAGTAATCATTACATGTGGACTCTCCAGATACCAAATATTCATTTCATGAACAAAATCAAAATCAAATCCAAAATTACACCAAAGGCAGAGATGAGATACTGAGATAAGCAACAGAGTCAATACTCACATTCGAACAAAGAGTGACTCTTTGGATGTCAGACCAGGAGATGAATACTTTTCAACCAGGGCCAAAGTACTGAAGCCAAACTTATGAATGGGCTCATTGGAATCCAGTGGGGGGAAATCTGTGTCAACCTCCCCATCATCCTCAGCAATATGCAGGCAGTAGGCACTGACATTGTCACTGAAAGGAAAACCAAAAAGGTGAGTGAAAACCAAGCTGAAAAAGGAACTCGGCGACCAGAGGCCCTGATGTGCAGCAAGCAAACTTGGGAAACTGCTGTCCTTTACCCCAAGGCCTGCAGTTATATTTGGATCCCCCAAATCCCACTTCATTTGATAAGGAGAAAATACATGGCAGTGCAAAGGGGGAAAAACCAATGTGAAACAAGAGCCTTTACACTCCGCTATTCTTCCAACAAATACTTACTGAGCACTTGTAAATAGGACACAGAACTCCTTAGATCAAAGATGAGATTTAGCAACAGTCCTCAACGAAGCTTACAATACAGCAGGTGGGAAAAGTAAGCACAATATTAGTTATAAAATAATTGTAAATAAAGTAAATATCATAAAAGAGATACACAAACTGTAAGAGAGAAAAAATGATTTGGGGGAAATCGGTGGACTTTGATTTATGGTCAGGATTAAGAAAATATCTGCTCTAGCTCAAGAAGTAACAAAGACAATCAATACAGTTCTCCTTTCTCAGAAGAAAATCAGCCTCACTTGGCAGGACCTGATTCCAAACACCAAGGATACTTAACAGAGTAAAGCAAATGACCTGATTTATCCTGACCAACTGCTTATGGACTTTTCTCACTTCCCTAGAATGTCCAGTCAGTAATCCCAGTTTCTAGCCTCTCCCAGTTTGTAATCAACATGCAGCTCTTTCTCCTTCTTTGGGGAATTAAAAAGTCAATTTGCTGGAAAAGGGTGGGAAACTCTATCAACATAAAGACAATTTGAAACTGAAATCAACTTAAAACACTTTAGATACCCTGCTCCAAAGTTGAACTGTGAAACTGCGAATCTGCTAGTATTCAGAAGCATGAACCTAATAGTTCGAAAGGCAGTGGGTTTCTAAATTCTGCAGCTTAAATTTGGAGTTTTAATTATATGATTGATGCTTAAATTAATTAATTGCAAAGTGTATGCTAATTGTTTAATTGGTTGCTTGATCTATATAGATCATTTTTTGAATTAAATGAGTTGATTTACAAAGTTTATTGATTGGATGTGACAATGAATTATTTCACTGACTACCTGATTTGCAATTTTCCCAATTAATTCACAAATCTTTTGCCGCAATTCTGCTTACTGAGAGAGAGCCTACTTCAGGTGATCTATACTCAGTCTGTCACGATTAAGAGATATTTATTATATAAAACAGGTAATAAGGACAGATTAAAATTAATGGGAACTGTAAATCTGCTAAATGGATGGATAACAAGAAAGTAATCTGGCTATGTTTGTCACTATAAATTTCATGTATTTGCCATGCTGTTAATTTAAAATTCATCTCTGAATGGTATGGGAAACTTACAGATCTTTGCAAGAGGTTATTAACACACACAAAACATGTGCAGAAGCAGAAGAAAGCCATTTAGATGAAGAAAATGTCCTGGCGGAGGACCTATGAGCTTTGTGTCCAGGAAGACTTGAACTGAACCCTAGCTCCATCACTCATGGGCTATGTGGTTTCAGAGAATAAGCTTCACCTCCTTGAGTTTCAGTTTCGACTTCTATAAAAAGGGTATAATCGCCTAACTCAGGGGTGGTTGTGAGGGTTAGATGAGATAATATACAGTGCTGAGCATAGAACAGGTAAAAAAAAAAAAGCTATGATAACTATAAAAAGTCAGATGGAAAATAACTTTGACAGTTATGTCAATCCTTAAAGATAAACTGTGTGGATGCATATTCGCCAGAAAACAACAATGAAACTGAGTTCTATGTGCACACATCTGTAGCTGGAGTTAACATGTCCACTGTGATCCAGCCTTGGGGCCACTGAGCCTCGGGGGTTTTATGACCACGGCAGACACTGATGAAGCAAGCAGTGGACAGCACAGATTATTTATTGCCGTGTAAATTATCCTGAGGAATGCCTGTGATTCCCCAGCATCACAGAGGTTTCAAGGGCAAATAATAAGCCTATTGATCAAAGCAGAAAGCCAAGCATTGGTATCAGAAGAATTCTGCTTTGATTGTCATGGGAGGCCCACAAATCCCCTCAAAACAAACTCAACAAATGTCACAGGCTGAGATCTGAGAGCCAAAAGACTCACGGCCAAGTGCTGTGATTCTCCCCAGTTCTAAATACAAGGTGTGAAATCACTTACTGTTTCAAAAAAACATTTGCATAGTGCCTGCCCAGTGCTGCTGCAGGACCCGAGCACTGGGAACCCAGCAAGGAGAAGAATGAACGACTCACTCTGTATCATACAAAACTACAGGAAGTCTTTTCTGGTTTACCAGTAAAGTTTAGCAGCAAACAGTGCTCCAGCCCCTAAAACCTCTTAATTGAATGCCTAAGGGGGAGGAAAAAAAAAAAAAAGACTGAAATTCCATATTTTGAGTATGGGCATATTGTTTCTTCTGTGCCTTTATACAAGAATGATTAATGAAAAAGCTACTGTGGTATTTTGACTTCTAAAACTGCTTCAAGACTCCAAATTAGTAATCCTATATAATAAAAGGGTAATATGCAAATGGACCCTAACGGCAGAACGACCAGAATGACCGCTGGACCAATCACTAGGAGGCGCACTTACCACCTCTTTGGTGTCTTTTCCCGGCCGGCAGGCTCCGATTGCCTGATGGCCACCCACGGTGGGGACGGGAACAGCCGACCTCTCAGTCCCTTCCCCTGGCCATCAGGCACTGATCACCCAATGGCGAATGGGGAACCGGGGGTGGGTGGCAGCAGGGGGCGGGGCTGGCTGCGGGCAGCTGGGGAAGATGGCCCTGATCGCAGGCCAGGCCTAGAGACCATACCCGTGCACAAATTTCATGTGCCAGGTCTCTAGTAGTACAATAACCATTAGTATCATTAGCTACATTTATTGCGTGCTAAGTGCCAGGTATTGTGCACAGTGGTTTAGACACATAAGCTCAATGAATCTTCACATCATCTAAGTCACATTATTAAGTGTGTTTTCTTACAAATTAGAAAACCGAGGCTCAGTGAGGTAAGCGGTTTGCTCAAGATTAAACAGCATGAAAGCAACAGAGCTGAGACTCAAACCCAAGTAGTCAAGAACCCTCCCTCCTGACCTCCACCTATCTCTCTGCCAAAGCCATGGTGTGTTCCTATGGAAATGCTACATACTTTGAAAAGGAGGAAACCACGTGCATTACAAAAAAATCAGAAGTTTAGAGACATTTATTTCAACCTCCTTGCTGTTACAGCTGGGAAAGAGATGCCTAGAAAAGAGGAATAACATGGTCGGGATCACGCAATTAAATAGGGCCAAAGCCAGGTCTAGAGAACTCCGGTCTCCTTGCTTCCGTTCCATTACTCTTTGATCAAATCAGAAATTGGTGGCATTTTGAAGGTGGGAGGGGGAAAAAGGGAGTCAGCTGTGGTCCCTGACTCAGGAATTCCCCAAATATAGACATCTGGAACTTATAAAACAGTGAAAACAGGGGCGCCTCTTTATGACACAGTTCAGTGGAATGAAGAGAGGTTTTGCAGTCAGATCTGGTTTTAATGCTAACTCAACCATTAACCAGCTGTGTGACCAAATCTCTCTAAGTTCCATTTTCTCATCTATAAAAAGCTTTCATTGATTTCTCTAGGAGAAGCATTTGGAAAAGTGATTCTCCTCTGTGGTCTTCCAGAACTTGGTTGGTATTTCTGTATATAACATTGTTCCTTTACTATTTATGCATCTATGTTCTCCTAACGAGCAGGATCCTATTGTCTCTGCATCCTCACTGAAGAGTAAGTGGCCGGCATTTAAAAAGTACTTAACAAATATTTGTTGAATGAATGAATATATGAATGTGTAGACTGAATCACTGTACCCATAAAAAAACCATAATGGGTATTATTATTTTTTTATTCTCACCCAAGGATATGGTTTTTACATTGATTTTAGAGAGAAAGGGAGAGAAACATCAACGTGTAAGAGAAACATTGATCAAATCAATAGGCAGAAGACCAAACTCAGGTTCCACCACCCCTCCTCCTCCCCACACACCAAAAAAACAGACAAAACCCAGTCTCCCCATGCTCCCTAGATCCGTGAAGGGCACAACATACCAAGTTGTGCAAGTCAGAAATCTTTGATACGTCTCCTTTCCCACACTTCCCATATCTAACTCATTCCTAAGCCATGTGAATTTTTATCTCTTAAATTTCCAGAATCTGTCCCTTTCTCTCAATCTCCACTGTGGCCCTGCCCACCTCTGGGTCTCTTTCCACTCTATTTTCTCTTCCCTTCTTTGTGCTCTGGCCGCACGGGCCTTCTTTAGTTCCCTGACCACAACATGCTTCCTCCTGCCGCAGCGTCCCTGCCATGTGGTTCCATCTGCCAGGACCTTCCCCTCCAAATGCCTCTGATATCACTTTCTCGGGGAATTTCTTCCTAACGCAACTCCCAGGCTGGACTCTCATAAACAGCATTCCTTTCCTTTAGAGCACTTAGCTCAGTTTTTAAGCAAACCTTATTTGGTTTAACTTTTTAAATTTTCTGCCCATTTCCTTCACTAAACTGTGGAACTCATGACAGAGAGTCCACATACAGTTCCATGAACCACTGTATATTCAGCAAAGTGCCTGGTATATAGCAAACACTCAATAAATATTTATTGTATACAATGGTAAGTGAAATGAGCCAGTTACAAAGTGCTAACACATTTGATAATTTCTTCTTCCCCACGAAACTATGAATTTTTAGGGGGAATAATTAGATTTCTCTTGTACATTTTATCCTCAATACCTGGACCCTAGAACTCCATAAATATTTGCTGAATGAAGGAATGACTGAGGAGTTAAGCCTTCGAGATTAAGCAGGATATCAAGAAGAATGAGAGAGCTATTGCTGACTAAGGAAACAGCAAAAGCAGGCATGGTATCAGTGCCAAGAAGATGCCATTTAAAGAATGTGATATGTTAGGATGCATGGGAGTATAGCTGGGGGATCAGAATGGGGGTTAGGCTGTATTATTTAGGTAAATGATTCCCAATGATGACCCTAAGGAATATAAATTAGAAGCAGAAACCTACAAATGGGAGAAGAGTAGATAGAGATAGGTAGGCAGACAACAACAAAACAACAGAAGGAAGGAAGGAAGGAAGGAAGGAAGGAAGGAAGGAAGGAAGGAAGGAAGGGAGGGAGGGAGGGAGGGAGGGAGGGAGGGAGGGAGGGAGGGAGGGAGGGAGGGAGATATAAAGAATTCTAATTGCAAAGTTGTCAGAAAGCATATAATATAAGGTCAAATATTCCTATATACTTTCATGGCAAAGCACAATTACTTGCATCATCAGGGAAGGCTAAATTATGCTACTGTTGCTGAACTATTACTAGTTTGGTTTGTAGTAGTAGCTGGTTATGGTTACAGTATTTAGCAGCAACAGAAATGAACATTTACTGAGCACTTGCCATATATTTTCTTAATTTTATTTTCATAACTACACCCTATTAGGAAGTTTCTATTCTTATTTTACACATGAAAACTGGAGCACATGGGGCTGAAGTGATTCATCCAAAATCAGCCTGATAGGTATTAACGCCAGAATTCAAATCCAGACTACGGCTTTGGATCCCCCACTCAACCACTATGCTATACGCTGATTAAGAAGGCAGAGGAAAATGTTAATACATTTTAGAGCAGTGGTCGCCAACCGGTGGACTGCGGACCACTGGTGGTCTGTGAGGTCCGATGGGTTGGTGACCGCTGTTTTAGAGGGCTTCTATGAAAAACTATTAAAATTAAGAAAGTTTGATACTAAAGGAGATAAACCCTCAACTATCTACAAAACCCACCAAGTTTCCCAAGGACTCTAGATAGCTGAGGTTACATTAGAATGAAGTGGATCTGTAGTGAACTCCATTGCATGGTGAAACCATGTCTTTGTATATTCTAGAGCTGCACTTTCCAACATCTGGCTGCTGAGCACGTGAAATGTGGCTAGCCTGAATGGAGATGTGCTGTAAATAGCAAATAAACACAAGATGTCAAGCATGTGAAAAGGTGCTCAACATCATCTCATTAGGGAGTTGCACATTAAAACAACAATGAGATACCACTGCACACCTATTAGAATAGCTAAAATCCAAAACATTTACAAAACCAACCGCTGGTGAGGATGTGGAGCAAGAACTCCCATGCATAGTTGATGGAAATGACAAATGGTGTAACTATTTTGGAAGACAGTTTGCAATTTCTTAAGAAAGCTAAACATAGGCTTATCATACAATCCAGCAATTGCACTCCTAGGTATTGGCAAAATGAATGGGAAACTTATGTCCACACAAAAACCTGCACATGAAAGTTTACAGCAGCTTTATTAATAACTAGAGGCCCAGTGCACTAAATTCGTGCACGAGTAGGGCCCCTAGGCCTGGCCGGTGATCAGGGCCGATCTGTGGGGTGACGGGCAGGGCGAATGGGGGGCCTCTGCTGGCACCTGCCTTGGCTGGCCTGGTGCTGCCCACTCGCCAGCCCCGCCGCCCCGCTGGTCACCTCCCTCTGCAAGGCGATCGGGGGCCCCCCACTGGCACCCGCTTTGGCTAGCCTGGGGCCTCCAGGCTGGGGGCAGCTCCTGAGTTGAGCGTCTGCCCCCTGGTGGTCAGTGCACGTCATAGTGACCAGTCGTTCCACTGTTCAGTTCATTTGCATATTAGGCTTTTATTATATAGGATTCCCACAAACTGGAAGTAATCAAGCTGTCCTTCAATAGGTGATAGAAAAACAAACAGTGGTACATCCTTACAATGGAATATTATTCAGCAATATAAAGAAATGAGTTATGAAGCCATGAAAAGACACAAAGGAACCTTGAAGTGCATATTACTTAGTGAAAGAAGCCGGTCTGAAAAAGCTACAAATTGTATAATTCTAACTAGCTGACATTCTAGAAAATGCAAAACTATAAGGGCAGTAAAAAAAAAAAAAAGAGTGGTTGCTAGAGGTGAGGGGGGCTGGATAAAGAGATGGAGCATGGAGCATTACTAGGTCAGTGAAACCATTCTACATGATAAAATCTTACAAAGAGTGCACTCTAATGTAAACGACTGACTTTAGTTAATAATAATGTATCAATACTGGTTCATTGATTGTAACAAATGTATCACACTAATATAAAATGTTAATAAAAAGGAAAGATGAGAGGCAGGAAGTAGCTATGTAGGAACTCTATGCTTTCTGTGCAATTTTTCTGTAAACCTAAAACTACTCTAAAAAATAAAGTCTATTAAAAATGTTTTAAAATCTTATAGGTAACCAGCCTTCAAAATTACGTGAAAACAGAGCTTAAAGCAAGTTGATTCACATGAAGCCAACATATCACTGGCTACAATAAATGTTAGTAAGATAAACTTTCCTATGGAAAGACACTGACTTAAACTGGGTCAAAAAAGAAAACCCTCACAAAATTATTCATCATATCTAAACCTAAAAGGCTGAACACAGATACATTAGACTAGACTAGTGCAAAGAAGAACAAGGGGAAAAAACTAATTGTACTGCAATAAAGAAAAAAAAAAAAAGGCAGGCCACAATACAAAAATAAAATAGGGCTGTTTTATATTGAAAAAAGTATAACTCACAGTAAAGATATGAAATGCATGAATCTTTTTGTGCACTGACATATACAAAATGGAAACTGCTGAAATCTCAGGAGAAATTGACAAAAGCACACAACAAAGTGGAAACTTTAATCCATTTCTCTTACTCATCCACAGATGAAATAGTTAAAACATGCAAGAAAATGATAGTAATTAAAGATGTCGATTTAATAAATATATATTGAATTCTGTAACCTATACAGAATATTTCCAGAATCCATAAAATATTTATAAAAATTTACTGTAGAGTAAGCTGCAAAATATAAACAAACCTCTAAGCAGAAATTTTATATGCCATATTTTCTGATCAAAATTCAATAAACATGAATCTATATAACAAAGTCTAAATTTAAAAATTCTTCCAAATAGATAGTTTCCCCTAAAAAAATTCACTGCATCAAAATAAGTAGGATAATAAATACCACATTCCAATTTTGCTCAAGAGCTAACAAAGGAAGCCAAGAATTCCAGCTAAATTCTCCATTCCTTCCCTGCGGCCAAAGCCTACTACCATAAACAGTTTACAAGGCAGAGACAAGGGAACAATGTTCTTAAATAAATGGTTTTCTTGACGAGCAAACTGAAATGAGAGGAAGGGGCTCTTTCCCATGCAACTAGCAATTTGGCCCCTGTGAATGAAGAGCTCCTCCAAAGGCCCCATCCCAACACCTAAGTTCAATAAGCCAGAAAGAAAACACTTGCACTACACTGATAAGAAATCCCAGGGATTTACTTTATGGATTGTCTTATATCAAACACAACTGAGAAATCCATGTAAGAATTGCAAAACATTGCAAAAGACCATAGTTTCTTTAACTTCAATATAATTCTATAATTCAAATTATAGTTATAGAGCAACTATTAAAAAATGTCAACACACTTGATATTCTTCAGGAATATAAATTTTAATAAGATGTACTCAATTTCAGAGGCTTACAAACTAATACAAGAGATAGTCCCTATTTTGGGGGTTCAGAATTGCTAATTATATTGGCTGATCATCCTTTTCCTTATTAATATCTGGTCTGCTTCATTTACTATTTTCTAATAGGAATATATTGAAATTTTCCAGTTTGACACTGGATCAGTTAATGCCTCTTTAAAACTCCCTTAAAATAGTTTAGACTAGGTTGCTAGATACATACACAGTCAGAATTATTATATTATCTTGATGGGCTGCTCCTTTTCATTATGTAATCTACCAAAATATCCCTATTGACATGTTTTTGCCTTAAATTCTACTGTATGATGCACTACTACTGGCCCATCTCTCTAGAAAAGAAATTTAAGTAGGGGAGAACCAATGCAACAAAGCACTTTCAAGTTCAAGCTATGATGTACAAGCATAGAGACTCTACATCCAAGTTCTACATCCTATATAATAAAGAGGTGATATGCAAATTGACCATCATGCCCTTGCACAAGGTGGCTGCCCCCATTGGTCACAAGATAGCCGCCCCTAAGTGGTCACAAGATGGCCGCCACAAGATGGCTGGCAGGGGAGGGCAGTTGGGGGCGACCAGGCCTGCAGGGGAAGGCAGTTGGGGGTGACCGGGCCTGCAGGGGTGGGAGGGCAGTTGGGGGCGAGCAGGCCTGCAGGGGAGGGCAGTTGGGGGCGAGCAGGCCTGCAGGGGAGGGCAGTTGGGGGCGATCGGGCCAGCAGGGAAGGGCAGTGGGGGCGATCGGGCCGGCAGGGGAGCAGTTAGGTGTCAATCAGGCTGGCAGGGGAGTGGTTAGGGGTTGATCAGGCTGGTAGGCAGAAGCAGTTAGGGGCAATCAGGCAGGAAGGCAGGCAAGCGGTTGGGAGCCAGCAGTCCCAGATTGTGACTGCCTGGCAGTTGGATATCCCCTGAGGGGTCCCAGATTGGAGAGGGTGCAGGCTGGGTTGAGGGACACCACCCCCCCGGGGCACGAATTTCGTGCACCGAGCCTCTAGTTTTAAAAATAATTGTTTAATGAGGAATAGAATGACTGAGAGAAAAACCAAGCCAACGACTGGGAACAAAGAAAACTAATTCAGACCAAAGGAAATAATGCAAAAACCTTGGCACTGAACAGACCAGGAATCAAATCCTGACTCTGCCATCTCCCACTGGTGTAACCTGCAGCAAGTAACAATTCTCCTATGCAGAATGAGAGTCATAATGCTCACCTCACAGGGAGCTAGGAGAATTCAGTGAGAAATCAGGTACAAAACACCCAGCATGGTCCCAACTCATGGTAGGTACTTAATAAACATTAGTTCTCTCCCACTAACTCCCACGCCACTTTTATCAGCAAGCCTCATAAAAGGGTTTGAAACTGCAACATGCATTTTCCTCATGTCTGGATTCACAAACTTATCAGTGTATTTACAAGTAGATTCTGAGATAAGCCTGAGATACACAGGCTCAAGATCTGGTGAGCAACCTGACCTGCATTAGTGTGGGCGTCTGGTTCCCAGGCCAATGCCTAGAAACACTGGGCCCGAATGCAGTATGGGTGGCCAGGACACAGCCAGAAACTAGAGCAGCCAAAAAAGAGGGAGGATTACTTGAGCTTCGGCTCCCGTCCTTCGCTTGTGTACTGCCAACAGATGAGCCCGATCAGGTCCTGCACCCTGGCGCTGGCCATTGTCACCACAGTCATTGGCAGCAGTCTGTCCTGGCTCGAGTGTAAGGGGAGGTAGACATCGATCTTCTTGGTGGCTGTTGTGCCTACATGACCCTGTGGACAGAACACATGCACGAGGGTAAGGCTTACACTCACGGTCATGCAGACCCTACTGGGCCACAACTACTGCTCTCCAGGGCCTGAGTGCAGCACAGCCATCTCTGAGCCTTCTTGCAAAGACCTGCTTATGAGCCTAGAAAGGTCCCTCAAGTGGAAACACTGTCTAGTTTTAAGGTTTTTTTTCTTTAATATTCATTTTCTAACGGTCTAATTGATCTAATTTTGCCAGCAGTAAAATAAATGAGTGCTACAATTAAAACCAACAAATCAGAATGGTGAGCAGATCTCATGTTTAGTGGCAGGAGACTTGCTTTGCTACTTATTCAGTGTGACCTTGGAAAAGTCACCATTAGACCTTGGCATCAGCTGCCCTCCCTAAAAATTGCGGTCTTACTCCTTGAGACCTTGGGAAAAGCTACATGGGAAGCTGCCACACTTTCTGAAGAAGCCTTAGAAGCCTTTTAAGCCTGTAGCGCTGGATCAAAGGGCTTGCCTTCTCAGAGACTATGGGAGGCTAATTCTATTATGTAGTACATCTGTTTACTTCAGTCATCTGCTATGAAGTTCAAGGGTCCCTGGTCTTCCATTTTTGCTCTAACCATCATACCACACTGCCAGTCCCTCCCAAACACCTACTCCTCCTCCCTCCCAAACCTCTCACTCCCCTTTGGAACTCCAGCACTAATTAAATATTCCCCCCAGCCCTGGCCAGTGTGGCTCAATTGGTTGAAGGCTCATATGATATGACACCTCCTCAGAGAAATCTTTACTGATAATTCTATAGAAAGAAGCCGCCCTGCCAGTCTGGCTCAGTAGTTGAGCGTCAACCCCTGAACCATGAGGTCACTGGTTCTACTCCAGGACAGGGCACAAGCCTGGGTTTCAGGCTCAATCCCCAGTAGGGGAGGCATGCAAGAGGCAGCCAATTGACGTTTCTATCTTTCACTCCCTCTCCCTCCTTCTCTAAAAATCAATTTTAAAAAATATCATAAAAAAAAAGAAGCCCTGACCACAGTAATTCTCACATATATCCTGTTCATTTTCTTGATAGCATTTAATAATTTTACATTATGTATTTGTTCATGTATATCCTTAGTGTATGCCTTCTCCACTAGCCTCTGAGTTCCATGAGGGCAGCTATAATAATGTCTCCTTTGTTTACTGCTCTATACACAATGGCTAGCACTGTGCCTGCATAAAAGACTCTCCCCACAAAAATCTGTTGAACTGCAAAATGAATGCATAAATAACTTAAATGACTACCAAGATACAAGATAGAAACTCAATAAATGCTAGTTTCCTCCATCCATCCCTCTTGCCTTTCCTCTACGGGTTTATTTCCTGGAGGTAGATGGAAAATGGAGGTACATGAGCAACCAAGTGGTTCCAGCTTTAACATTATAATTTTATCATTCCAAGGCAGAAAAAAAAAAAAAAAAGATCAGAACTAAGGTAAGGAAATACATCAAATCCGTTTAAAAACATTTGAAGAGAAATCCCACATCTCTTATAACCCAGCATCTAATATTAGACTCATTGATTTTTTTTTTACTGACTCTTGTCTCTATGTTATAAAGCAAATAATAAAAAAGCAATTCTCTTACATAATGCACACTCTCTCTCACTCTCTTATGCGTACATACACATGCACACACTCACACCCATGCATGTTTTTCAGCCAATGACTAGCAAAGATATCTCTAAACAGCAAGTGTTTGGCCTTGTCAGGCAGTTAAAGGGTTAAAATTAAAACAAGGGCAAGCTTTCTGGAGTGGGTTTGTCACCCCCTTATCACTCTTCTCAACCTCCTTTTCACACCCCGCCCAGTTCATTGTCCTTGCTTTTCCTTCTTATTTCCTTTATTCCTTCTCCTTCCTCTGAAGAACTAGAGCTGAGGGACTATCGGAATAACAATATCTCAAAATAGGAAGGTTCAATGAGATGACCAATGTGAATGTGCTTCACAAACTGTAGAGTGCTTTGGAAATGCAGAGCAGTATGCTAGAAAGGGCCTACGTTTTAAAATCAGACCCATTTCTATTACTCAAGCCTATTACAAGGTTACATGAGACCAAAGATGGATGCTATAGGAGCCCTAATAATATGTTATTATTATAACAAGAACTGATATTTATAGCTGTTAAATAAATTCTGCAAAATGTTTGTCTAAATTACCTCATTTAACTCTCACAATCACTATAAGAGGTAGGGTTCTATCATTACCCTCATATTACAGATGAGAAAACTAAGGTGTATAAGGCTACAGGCATCTACTCAAGATCCCATAACCAAGGTGGAGGAGGCAGAGTTTAAACCCAGGTCTGTCTGACTCCAAAGCCCCTACTTCCAACATCAATGCCTTCTTTCCCTACAGTCATCCTAAATCAGTGGTTCTCAACCTTTCTGATGCCGCGACCCTTTAATGCAGTTCCTCATGTTGTGGTGACCCCCAACCATAAAATTATTTTCGTTGCTACTTCATAACTGTAATTTTGCTACTGTTAATGAATCGTAATGTAAATATCTGTGTTTTCCGATGGTCTTAGGCTCTACAGCAGCGGATCTCAACCTGTGGGTTGCGACCTACAGGTTGAGAACCACTAGCTGGGTCGCCTAAGACCATCGGAAAACACAGATATTTACATTACGATTCATAACAGTAGCAAAATTACAGTTATGAAGTAGCAACGACAATAATTTTATGGTTGGGGGTCACCACAACATGAGGAACTGCATTAAAGGGTCGCGGCATCAGAAAGGCTGAGAACCACTGTCCTAAATGAAATCAATTCCCACTTTCAAAGGTTTGGACATCATCTCCTCGCCTCCGCTCACAATGAACCAGAAGTGCTGCCGAAAGCAGTCTCCTACAGGGGGCGCTAGCTCTGAGGGGCCGGCCAAGAACTGCTAGGGATTAAGACTCCAGAGAACGTCTCTATTTTAAGCTAACTACAGGCACTATTGTTAAGGAATGATACTCCTATGAATCCCTTTATCCTCTTTATCTCAAAGTGAAATAGCAAGTGTGGGGGAAACTATGAGAATAAATATGGTGGATGCTTATTAAATGAAAAAAGTGCTTTATCTTTTTAAGTCTCCTAATTCCATCTTGAGGCACTGACGACGGGAACGAGTGCCTTGCACAAACACTGAAATTACATATTTTTTAATAAGGAGCCTCTTCTGAAAAACTCAAGGCGGTGGCAGTTAGCTCTATCTAATAGTCCCTGTGTTGCAACATTTACAGGGAATCATCTAAAATATAAAACAATCCATCAACGTAATAGAAAGTAATTAACTTATTAAAAAAGAATAAGGTGACCAAAGGATTAAAAGTATTCATCACACATCAAGGCAAGCCATATTTCAAAGACCCAACATCTTACTATTAAAAAGCAACTAGCAATCATAGTTTCACTGCATGGCAATTGATGCTTCCACAACATGGAACTAGGGAAATGGAGGTATAATCAGAGCAGAAGGGGTCGACATAGAGATAGGGAAAACTGGCTTAGCACCATCTTTCTCAGTCACTCATGCATTCAACAAACACCCACTGAAACGCCCTGCTGGGCTCTGAAGACAAAATCAAGCGAGACGCAATGCAGATCCTCATCAAACCCACTGTATGCGGGAGGTCTGCATGGTACAACGTAATGAAAAGCTTCAAGAGGGGGCGGCTGTCGTGTGAGCTCATAAGCAACCAAGACCAATGGGGGCCGCCCTCCTAGATAAACAATGTGCCCTCCGTCCAACAGCACCACCAGCCAAGGAGGAGCCGCTTACTGCACTTAAACACCGACCACACCAACCACAAAAAGTGAGGCGCGGTCCTCTGAGACATGGGATTATGAGTGATTTTAATTTTCTGCATTTTATATAATGAGCATGTATTATTTTTATAATTAGAGACAAAACAGTAAATATTATAATTATGAACAGAAGAGGCAATAGAAAGAACTACCGCAGAGGGCTTAAGAGTGTTAAGAGAGAGGATCAATTTTGAAAATGGAGCCTATGTTAAGGCATCCAGCATGATTTATTAAGAACACACTAGGTGCCAGGTGTTGTGACAGGCTGTTGAAAAAAATGTTTTAAAATGTAATTCAGACACCTTCCCATGGCAGGTTAAGTGATTTTTATCAAAGAAAATAAAAAATAATAAACCCGCAAAGAGCTGACAAACTCGGATTTGAACAACTCTCTCCAGGAGCAGCCCCTAATCAGGGAATGCCCCAAATTCAGGTTTTAAAACAAAAAAAAAGTTTGTATTCCCTGTAGCAAAACTATTTCTCAACACAAATGCAATTCATGAAGATCAGCTAGACTCCAGAGTTCATATCACATGGCCTCTCCATGACTTGATGTCTCTGCAAATGCAGCCAAATCTCAAACTCACCATGCCCAAGACCTATTTTCTTCTTCATCACTCGTCTCTCATTCAATATTCCATCTCAGTGAAGGCTTTCACCACCTACTCTGGCACTCAATCTAGGAAACTTAACTCCTCTTTCTGTCTCATCTACATCCAAATGCCTCTGAGACATCTCTCAAATCTTTCTCCTCGCTGCGCTGCCCTAGTTCATTGCTAGAGGATATTGAATGGTAGTTAAGAGCACGGATCTGGGGTCAGCCAGATCCAGGTTTGAACCCAAACTCTGCCACTTGTTTAGCTGCCAGACCTTAGATGTTGGGTAACTAACTACACCTCTTAGAACTTCCATTCCCTTACTTGAAAAGTAATTAAGATGTATATAAAATGCCTGGTACATAGTCACTGATTTTTCAAAAAGTGCATACATATCAATAGAATGATCAATATTCTTTTAACACATGATTTTAAACATCTGCATTGTATTACAGCATGTAGTGATACTATCAACATATTCCCTGGTTGTTACACTGTTTCTAGTATTTCACTATTATGAATAATAGTCTCCTAAATATGCTTATGTAAATGTGTGTGCACATTTTCCTAGGAGTAGATTATTGGGTCAAAGAGTATGAATGCTTTGTGGCTTATAACATATATTGTAAAAGTTTACTCTTTTGAAAAATGTCTTTATATTAATCATGAAATGTCTATGTTATGAATCATACATCATTTAATTAATAATTAGTTCATAAGCCCTGGCTGGGTGGCATACCCCACCCAGCATCGTCCCATACACCAAAAGGCCGGTGGGTTCCATCCCCAGTCAGGGTGAGTGCGGGAGGTAACCAATTGGTGCTTCTCTTCCATCTGATCTCTCTCTCTCTTTTTCTCTCTTTTCTTCCCTCCCTCCCTCCCTGTCTCTCTCCCTTTCTTTCTCTTCCGCCCTCTCTCCTTCCCTTCCTTCCTCCCTTTCTTTCTCTCTAAAATCAGTGAAAACATATCTTCAGGTGAGGACTAAAAATAAATTAATTAATTAATAATTCATAAAATGTAAAAACCTTAACAATTTAAATAACTTCTAATATATAGAATGTGAATAGGTACAGAATTGCAACATATAGAATTTTAACATGATGAGTTAAAATATTACAGCTATACTAGATTTTCTCCTATTTGATCCCATTAATTAAAATATGCACTTTGCTGCTTATCATAAAGTTAATTTCAAAATTATGTACCTGATAGTTTCCAAAATAGGGGAAGTAGGAAGAATAGATGGTATTCAGTTCAAAATAATCTTGGATTAAGAAACATTCATATCAAGTGAGGTAGCTAAATTAAATCTTAAGGAGAGAAGGTTTAGTTAGCAGTGCTACTTAACATACAGGTTTGTCAGTAATAAATTGAGTATCAGATCTCAAAACTGTTGTTAAGTGTTCAATTTCTCTGTCAAGGGGAAGAAACGAAAAGGATAGACAGCTTGGCTTCTGCAATTAAAGAGACAAAAAGCAGGCGGCATTATTTCATTAGTCACAACTGCACAAGCAGATCATTATATGTAATTTTAATGCAGAAATAAATAAATCAGTGTATCCAGACAATGTAATGATGCAAATTGATAAAAGGGTTATTTGTAGCCTTCAAAAGTTAAAACTCTCTTAAAGGAATGGCTTCAGTTCCATCCTGCCAGTACGTTTCCTCCCCGATTCCCTCAACAAGGGCTTGTATTCTACCAATGGCCTAGTCTTTAATAACAGACTTGGTACAGGTGTCTCAAATTATCATTACTCTGATGATAAATAAGGGATTTCATTTGATTAAAGTGATTCCAAACAAAAGCTGGCCTAAATCTGGTCGAAGCCAGGTTTAACAGACGGAAGTAAAGATGGTTTAGATGAGGTGGAAAAGAAAACCCAAACACCAGACTGCAGCATGTTGCTCTCAGTAAGTGCTACCGTTATGGGTGTGGAGAAAAATCTCACTTTTTTACATTCAAAATGGTAGCACTAAACTTATGAATAGATGTTGAATAAAATTCTATGACAGATCCATTCAGAGTTAGGATATCCTGTAGTGATATCTTAGCCCTCAATAAATCTGGAACGCTTAAAGGCTATTAAATTAACATTTCCCTGATCTGGCACCTGTAGTCAAGTTAATTTGTCAAAAACATTTCTACAGTTTGTCACTGGACACAGTATTTTCTGACAAGTTAAGTTTAAAATAAAATTGACAAAAATCTCATTAATTTCTTCTGAATCACCAACCTTGGTTCCATTAAGCTTTTATTATTAAGAAAGTCAACTGTCACTCTTTCTTTAACAAGGTCAAGTTCTGATCTGGGTACCTCCAGGATCCTTATTGCATTAATAGGAGCCAGTGAGGTAGTGCAGCGTGGCATTAAAATAATAAGTTGTGGAACCAGAAAGACCTGGGTTCCGTTCTCAGCAGTGCCACTTACTGTGTGTCCTTGAACAGTTTTATTTAACCTCTGAGTTACTATTTCCTTATAAAAGTACCTCCTTATGGAGTTTTTAAAAAAAGAATTCAATGAGATTATGCATGTAAAGCACTTTTATCACTAGTCCACAGTAAATACTCAAGAAATGTTGGATGTTTAATAGGTTTCCTTTGTCCCCTGCTTATTTACATTCATAGACTTTAAAAAAAAACCCACATTATTGTCATTATAGACTTTGGAAGCTGCAAGGAATTTTAAGGGTCTTCCCCTTTAAAACATTTTCCCCAACTGGCTGTCCAAAAAACCTTCCTAGAGCAGCGGTCACCAACCAGTGGTCCATGGATCACTGGTGGTCCGTGAGGTCCGAAAGGTTGGCGACCACTGTTCCTAGAGCATCTCCACTGATGAGGTACGTCCCTGCCACCTTTTGAAGCAAACCCTTTGCTTCTGTCTTCAGTAAAACAGTTTTGACGGCTAACACGCATTTCTTTCCATTTTACATATACTCTCTTGGCAGATTTTACCCATTGATCTTAGTTCTAGCCCTCATAAAGTTAGAACTAATCTACCTCCACTTCCACAGACATCCCTTCATGTAGACGAGGACCTCAAACAAGTAACTCGGTTACTAAGATCATTAAATGAGCCAGACTATAATCCTTCTGAGAGCACAACACAGCATAGAAAATATCATTTCCGTTAGTCCTTCTTACACTAATGATTTTCGTAATTTTTCTTTCTATAACATCCACGGTAAATGTAAATCTATAGTCCTGGACCCAAAACAGGAAAAGGAGTTGTTGCTCTCAGAAAAAGGTTTTATCTACTTAAAATAAATCCTCCACATTTTGACACTCTGACAATCTTCTTCCACTTCGGGACAAAATAAAATGCCTAGAGCTATTGGTTTAAACAAGCTAACTGTTATCAAATGAAGTTTGAGTAATAGCCTCAAATAATATTTTGTTGCAAGATATCAACTGAAAAAACTAGTAATCATTCATGTTCAAACATAGGAAAGAAATTTTGCAAAAGGGGTGGGGTGGCTGAAGGAAAAGAAATGAAAGCCTGATCATACTGTCAGTTTGCACCATCATGGGTTATATTTGCTGCGTACCACTTAGCAGTCTACAGAACTGGTCTGGACCCTGGTCCTGCCAGCCTTTAGCTGAGTGACCTTGGGCAAAGCCCATAACCTCTCTGAAAGTCAATTTCCTCAGTCATAAACAAAGATGAGACCATCACCTCAAAAGAATGACAGGGCGTATAAAGTAAATATAAAGCATTTAAAATGCTCTGTAAACTGCAAACTGTTATACAAATGTCAATTATTTCTTGTTGTTACTTAAGCTGTTGCTCAGGCCAGGCAGATCTTTGGACAAAATGTCCCTTCAGACATCCATGACTTGAGAAGTGGAAGCAATAGGGACAGGTCTCTATCTCAATCATTAAGAGAAAAGGGCCATAGCATTCTCTTCTGGTCCAGCTCAGGATGCTTACAGCATGTACCAGGAGATGCTTTCACACAAGTACAACCCAGCCATCTTCAAGCGTAATAGAAGCTAAGTGTCCGTTTGAATTTTCATAGCCATTGTGGGATTCTTTAGATCATTAATGTAACACAGCACTTTGCATTTAATTATACAAACAATGACTTCTATAATGATGATAATATCAGGGAAAGGTAATTTGCATGAACTAAGCCCCATCACCTAGGGTAACTATAGGGACCTCTTCATTATTAAATCATTTATATAATAAAATCAATATGCTTTAAAAGTAAAAATAGGTTTTTTAAAACCATAAAGAAGAATTACATGTTTTAAACGCTATCAATTATTGTAATATAATGAGACTTTTTAAGATTTAACATCAACTTTTAAAATTAAAACTCAATGGAGACTGTATACTTGGCTCCATTACTAGATGATGTATCTCTAGAAAAGGTTACAGTACAGCCATTATCACCCTCCTAAATTATATGGAAAATTTGGTATTACCCTCCAACTACCCCAAGGACAATTTAATTCCAGAGATAGTGAAGTATTTTAAGAACATAAAATTGTATAAATATTGAAGGAAATAATTCAGGTGCATATATTCATTTCTTGCAGGGTTTTAGTTGATTAAATATTATAAAGATTTTAAATGTTAATATACAACTTAAAATGTTTTCTATGTACTTGATTTTAAACAATTTTTAAAAACCCACAAATTTCTATACAGTAGTAGGTTCATGACTGTTTTATCACTTTAAGAATCAATGTTCCTTAATGATATAATTCAAAAATTTTACTGAATCATTATTTAGTAAGTCATAAAAACTTCTTAAAATTCATTTTTCATGCACATTTAGCTTATCCAAAGTTAGAATTTAATTAGATAGCCTTGGTGCAAATAGGCTTACTACTTTCTTTGCTCAATCAGCGTATGTCTCTACAGTAATTATAATTAATTCAAGTCCCTGATGCACCTCCTAGCAAACAATGTAAAAACATCAGACAAAATGGAAATAAATAGCTTTACATTTCTCCAATTATGACATTCACTTTCATCCTCAAAATGTACATGTAAAATAACTGGGTTAGGTGTTATTCTGTACAGGAAAAGGCCACACAAATAAACTACACCTCTGGTGACAGAGAAAGATGCTTGTCTGCAATAGAAAATAAAAATTTTGCCGAAACCGGTTTGGCTCAGTGGATAGAGCGTCAGTCTGCGGACCCAGGTTCGATTCCGGTCAAGGGCGTGTACATTGGTTGCGGGCACATCCCCGGTGGGGGTGTGTGCAGGAGGCAGCTGGTCGATGTTTCTAGCTCTCTATCCCTCTCCCTTCCTCTCTGTAAAAAATCAATAAAATATATTAAAAAAGAAAATAGCCGAAACCGGTTTGGCTCAGTGGATAGAGTGTCGGTCTGAGGACTGAAAGGTCCCAGGTTCGATTCCGGTCAAGGGCATGTACATTGGTTGCAGGCACATCCCCTGGTAGGGGGTGTGCAGGAGGCAGCTGGTCAATGTTTCTCTCTCATCAATGTTTCTAGCTCTCTATCCCTCTCCCTTCCTCTCTGTAAAATATCAATAAAAAATATTTTTAAAAAAGAAAAAAGAAAATAAAAATTTTTCACACTGCAAAAACAATACAACTGCAAAGAGCCCACTGAGAAAGTTTGCATTTAACAGTTTGCAGATGCTTGATGAAATATAAAAGGCAGAAAGATAAAGAAGAGCTAAATTACTATTTATCCAGAACAATACTTCCTACTGGGAAGAGTTACTTCTAGTTAAATGCAAAATTTACAATTGAGAAGCAGTTCAAAAAGTCCGACTATCAGGCCTTTATCCTACATGTCTCCCAGATACAATAAAAGAAAAAAAAGTAGTAAGTGGCAGAAAACTTTATTTGTAAAACTGACAGGAAAACAGGATCCCCTGGATAAAACTGTCAGTACTGAGTACTTTAAAAAATAAAAAGCTCTCTGTGTGTCACACTATTCAATTAGGTAATCAGCCCCGAAATACAAAGTAAAACAGGCCAGCTTCAGAGCTGACAGCGCTGGTAGGTGAGGCCAGGCACAAAGAGCAAATTCCTCTGTAAGCAGCCCTTTGTGTTCCCACGGAAACTCCCTCTGAAACTGGCAGATCACAACTGCTGGCTGACATTTATTGGGCACCTACCAGGGTCCAAGTACTTTTCGGTACATGATCTAATTCATTATGCCCAACAGTCCTATGAGGACTGCTCACTCCCTTTTAAAGCCGAGAAAGTTTTCAGTAAGTAGGCTCTGCTCCAATTCCCTCGACTAGGGAGAGATCAAGATCCTAACCCAGGTCTGATCAACTGCCAAACCCCACCCTTTCAGTGAATCCGGTCTTGGGTAGAGCTAAGTATTTAGGAAAGGTCACATTACAGCTATTGTGTCAGAACTGGGAGACTTGGTCTGAAGAATCCTTCTAAGTTTCAGTGGCTCCTCTCCTGCAGCCTCACCTGCCACACGCATTTGCAGCTATGTAGGGACTGCTGGCACTGAAGGGGGGCATTGGGACAACTGCTTCCGGTTGTCTTGTGTACAGGCAGAAGGCAGAAACTGTTTCAGCTTTCCTTGGTCTTGGGCATATAGAAGGGGCTCAAAAAACCTCACTATGCTTCAGTGTAAAAACACAAGGAAACAGCAGCTCCTTGAAGAGTAGGCAGAACCCTCTGCTTCAGTTTTCAAAAAGCACTGGTCAAGTACCAACGCACAGGCCTCAGAGAATCCCAATTGTTGGAGTAAGAGTCTTATCAGTAATTGTGAGGTGTATCTGTTACTAAATGTGGCTACCCAGGTGGCAGGACCCAAATGTGCTTTGATAATGACAAAGGAGGAAAATAAGAAGGTGGTCCTTGGAGAGACAGGCAAGCAGCATAAGACATCAACATGGCATCAAGCTCCAACAAAAGCAAAACGTCTGAATTAGACAAAGGCCCATCTCAGATTGCAACCCTCTGCCAAACAGGCAGCATGAGAAACTGACAAGTCACTCAGGTACCAGGGTCTCCTGGGTTGCTCCTCAGCCCCCTGGCATTATTTCCCTCCTGTTCATCCTGAGTCTTAGTCCAATCTCCTCTGAGGTCCTAACTAAACCAGACACAGAGAGAATCGGGATTTTATCTTATTAAAATAGATATGGCTAATTTGTCTTTTCAAATTCATTTTAAATTAAATTGGATTTCCTCGGAAGGCTGCTAGGTCAGTTCCCCTGCTGTGAATGCAGGACAAAGGTTAATTGCACGCCCTTCACCAGCTCTTCTGCTCTCCTGGGCAGGCTGATAACCTGCCCTGGAGAGGTGGGAAGGCTTTGGTTTATTGGGAGATAATGTTGCCATTAGAGCCATTTACCATTATGCCAGGAAACATTTTATTTTTTAACCAAATAACAAGATATGATAGCAATAACAAGAATGAAATGCAATGATGTTACCAACTGATGGTTAGTTCTTCTAAAACACAAAACATAAAGAATAAGGACTTAACCTATTTGCTTCCCTAAAAGGCCCCAATAGGAACAAAAGTACATACCCTTCTGGAGTAAACCGTTTTCTGGTTCCAGTGTAAAAGTCCATTAACATTTTCACTTAATTTATCTCATTTAAACTGTCTATGTTCATGAAAATTTAACCCAGTAATTCCCTGTTATACAAAGCATAACAAAGTATGAATATTTAAATACAATGTAAATAAAACACTTTATCAATTATATTTTTGTATTCTAAATTAGTGACTTCACTTAGCATGCCTGCCTTGCACAGCACCACACTATTTTTCAATTAAAGGTCCAGATGTTTCAAAGGCTCCAGTAGGCAACGGCAGTTATGAGAAATGCTTTATCTGCATTGTAATCATCACCACCACATCAGCTCCAGGCTGCATTAACATACTCATGTTTTATTCCAGCTCCCCTTCTAACAGAGCAGGTAATTATACAACACAGCAGAGAAACACAATCCTAAGAGCTGGACAATTTCCTTATAAGCGTCCACCTGAGCAACGCATTTTCATACATGATCTTAAATTTTGTGGGAATTGCTTAGTGAGAACATTGACTATTCAGAATAATTTTTTAAACAAAAAGAGTGAATCACAGACATATCAATTTAGCTTCAAATATTATCAAAATACAAGATGGCCTGCACATATACACACTTATGTATACTGAAAAGCAACTACAAATTTATGTAAAAACCATTATCATTTGTTACAGTCTTAGCTATTTCTTCTCATTTTTGATGCCAGTGTCGTCTCTTGAACAAGGCAATTCTATCTTTATTCTTACCATCCAAAAATGACAATTCACCTGGGATGAGACTGAGCAAGTATAGCAATTATCCCTGTGCCCATACAATAAAAAGTAATAAGGGCAGAACAAAATGCAATGCTGACAGCTGCAACAAAAACGTTATTACATTTATTATTTAGTTAATTAAATGACTCCCCTACCCAAAAATGGAAAATAAGAACCTATGTTATAATAGTACTGTAATGCTTAGTAACCACAGTATAATTTCATGAGAAAATATAGTTCTGTATTGTTAAGAGAAAATGTAACAAAATTAACTTTAACATAATTTTAGAAATTATTCTACAAACACTTTTATATTATGAAATATTCTAAGAGGTGGTATCTTTTTAATGAAAATGCTATTCAAAAGATAAATGCCTTTACAAATAAATATTAAAACCTCAGAAAGGTCAAATCCTGGCAGGTTATACTTGAGCATCTGAAGCAGACAGCTTCCGTTCCTTCCTAAAAAAACCTTAGGTGGAACATTTTTAATACATCACCATGTCACTTGTTAATGTGCCCCAATCTATTAACCACATGGCAAACTAACAGGGATTTTTAAAATATGGGTTTTATGGCTTTGTGCTGGTGATTAATTAAATAAATAGCCGCCGTTTCACAAATCATTCCTCTAATTAGTCTAAAGCAGACACTTTGCATTCACTGATATTACTGCCATCTGAAGCTCACAGAAGGGCAGGAGTGGTGCGGCATGGCCACGTCTCTGCACTTTGGAGCCCATTGTCGCAAGCTCCACGGCTGGCATCCCACCCTGCCACCCAGAGGCAGAGGTGCCATCTTCACAGGTGCTGCAGTCAGCTGGAATTTGATTCCAGCTGCTCAGAAAAGATGTTCTCCTTAATTATTCTCCCTCACCCTAAAGGAAACAATAGAACAACAAAGGAATCAAGTGCAAGCTCCAGCTGCAAACAAGAGGTTTCACCAACACAGTTCATGGAGCGAATAAGAAGCTGATTTTAGTTATCTAGGTTAGGAATAAGTAGGGTAGTGGGTCAATCAGTACATTATCATTATCATTACCTTGAATTCACATATTAAGCAATTACTTCCAAATCTTATTATTTAAAAGACTCCATTCAAAATTTGAGGTCACTCTTTTTGAAACTAATAGGAAATAAATCTGTTTTGGTACATTATTTTTAAAATATGGCAATTCCTCTGAAAGCAAATTAAACTGAGAAAATCTTTAGTGCTAGAAAAAAAAATCAAATGGGAATATTACAAGAATCCAATTTCCTTCAAGAAATACATTAAACAGATTCCTAATCTTGGCATTGAAACTTCATTAAGAATGTTGGAAAAGGAAAAGGAAAATAGAAGAGAAGAGAAGAAGGAAAGAAAAGAAAGAGCCTGATGAGCGTGGCTCGGTGGTAGACCTATGAATCAGGTCAAGATACATGCCTGGGTTGGGGCACACAGGAGGCAGTCAATCAATGATTCTCTTTCATCATTGATGTTTTTTCTCTCTCTCTCTCTCCCCCTTCATCTCTGAAATCAATAAAAATAAATTTTAAAAAAAGGAAAGAGAAAGAGGTTGACAGTAAAGGGAGTATAGCAGAGGGAAGGAAAGAAATAGGGGGAGGAAGAAAAAGGGGAAAGGAAAGAGCAAAAGGGAATGAAAGTGGGAAAAGAAAGGGAAAAAACCCCAGTAGGGATAACACACCAAAGTATGCTATAGATTATTCTGTAGAAAAGGCTATTCTTATTTCCTTTCTATGAGAACCTAATAATTGGAAAAGGAAATAAGGTGTAGAAAAGACCTGGACCCCAAAGCAAGATAAAGGGTCTTGTATAATTCCATTTAGCCTCAGTTTCCTTCCATCCTGTGAAGGATTTTAGCCCCTGCTCTGATTATAGGGACACTGAGATAAAGTGGGTAAAGCACCTAGCACACTCCCTGCACCGACAATGCTCAAGAAATAGTGGGCCATGTAAAATGGGTTGAAGGCAGAGCCTAGTTTACTTATTTTCACTCTACAGTGCCTTTTTTGAAAGAGTCAAGGTCATAGCCCAGTGTGGCTCAGTGGTTGAATGTTGACCCATGTACCAAGAGGTCATTGGTTCAATTCCCATTTTTAGTGGTTTCTTAAAAAATTAAAAATAGAATTACCAAATGATCCAGCAATTCTTCTTCTGGGCATATATCCAAAAGAATGGAAAGCAGGGTTTTGAAGAGGTATTTATTCACCCATGTTCATAGCAGCATTATTAACAATAGCTAAAACATGGAAGCAATTCAAGTTCCATTAATGGATGAATGAATAAGCAAAATGTGGTATATACATACAATGGGATGTTATTCAGCCTTAAAAAGAAAAGAAATTCTGCAAGAGGCTACAACATGGATGAACCTTGAGGACATTATGCTAAGTGAAATAAGCCAAGTCACAAAAGACAAATATTGCATGATTCCACTTATATGAGATACTCAGAGTAGTCAAATTCATAAAGACAGAAAGTAGAATGGTGGCTGTCAGGGGCTGGAGGGAGGGAGAGAATGAGGAGTTATTATTTAATGATAAAATAATGTTTTACAAGATAAAAAGAGTTATGGAGCCAGATGGTAATGACGGTTATATAAATTATGAAAGTATTTAATACCACTGAACTTAAAAATAGTTAAGATGGTTTTAAAAAAAACTGAATGGGGACAAGAAGCAAATAATTTACAAATCATCTTCTGGGCCTTCCAAAGGATGACCATGTCAGTGGACAGCAGTGAGAGCATTTCATACCAGCACCTGCAGTTACTGGAACAGTGATCCATTCAAAAGTCCCACTGCAACCATACATTCTAGAGTACTTCTCCCATATCACAGTGTTATTCAAAGAGGAAAAAAATCAGACATGCTTCGAAGTTTCCAGAAAAAAAAACAAGCCTTAAAAGTTTTATTCAAACAGCTGCTGTGTTCCCATTATGTTACAGTCAGGCCTTTTGCTGTGTGACAAAGGCAGCAACCTTTTTATTTATTTGTTTGTTCATTTATCTATTTATGTTTACCTCTCTCACTTCCTGAATCCTTTGATGTAAACAGTGAACAAGTCATCACAGAAAGAGAAATGGCACTGACAGAGGATGCTATGAATCCACTTCCTTTAAAAAAGGAATTCAAGTCAAGGAAACCCCCAAATGCCATGCTTTTAAAGCCTTGCAAGCTGGGATTCTAAAAGCAATCACACTTGCATTTAAGGCTTCTTAGAGCCGCCTCTGTGGCACCAAAATCCACCAAAGATAAAGAAGATGTTTGTGCTAAGTTGGGAAAGTGGAGACATCAGCATTTCTGCCTTCAGACCATTATTTCTGCTCTCCAGACAGCACCTGATAAAGCATCTGGAGTGCTTGCTGTCTTCCGCGCAGCCACTGACTGTGCTCCAGGGTTTCCCTGGGGGTTCCTTTCCGACAATTGCAATGGAGACTCTGAGAGGAGCCCAAATGAGCTGCCTTAACCTTCCCATAAACTGATATTTCCATAGAGGATTAAGACAAGCGTTTCAAATAAGCCAATTTCCTTTACTAAAAACCGAAGTGACAATAGAGGTACCAAGAGAAATATACAAAGACAATGAATAAGACACACTTTTCTTGTTTTTGGGAATGCAAAAATAAAGAGCAAAAGGTTAGATAGAGGTGGGCTGCATAATTTCCTCTTATTTCTGATGCTCCACTACAGTGTAGTCTAATGAAAAAGTGATACAAGAATTAGACTGAGTCATCCCAAGTGGAAGAGGAAAAGGTCTAAACACTTCATACTGCTTGTTATGTGCTAATGCTACATGGTATATATTTCTGTATTCTACGGATTAGAAATTTCCCATTCAGTAAAATGCAACTATGTCTCTTTTCTAATAAGATACTTCCAGAACTCTGGGGACACCAAATGATTACTTGCTGAACTGGTAAGAATCAAAATCCCTACCTACCCTTGAGGTCCCTGTAGAAGGGAACAAGCTTCCTTCTCTAAAAGTACCCTAGCTCCCTCGGGCCATAGGAAGCTTCCTTTGACTCAAAGGGATAGGAAGTATATGTTCCTGAACTGAACAGAACACGAAAGAAAAAGCCAGAGTGGAAAATATCCTTAAGCAATCCTTCTGGAAAGCTGAGGGGAGCCAGAGGGCTTCCTTGCCTTTGGTCACCTGCCAACCTTCATTCTGCTTTCCTCCTACCCTTTGGCCCCAAAGTACCTTTCTTGTTTTTCCCTTTATAGTAGTATCTCCCACAAACCCATATTCAATTGTATGCTATATCATGTATAATGTGAGATGTTTTACATTTAGCACTATGTATTGACACCTTGAACACTCACTCTGGAAAGAGAATGATTAAAACTACAAGTAGCTAACATTTACTCTGTGTATCAGGCACTAGGCTGAACCTTCTATCCTAACATATAAAAACCCAGGGTCCATAACGACCGACCGAAGGCTTGACTGAACACCGGAAGTCAGTCCTGCAGTCAATGCTGGGTTGCTGTGGCAACCCAGCATTGACTGCGGAGGGGGCTGTGGATCAGGCCCAGAGAGAGGCCCGAAGAGAGAGGCAGGGTCTGATCCGCAGCTTCCGTGGCAGCTGTTGATAAGCCGTTGCCTCTTTCTTTCTCTCCAGGCTTCACCAGCAGCCACTCCTCTGTTTCTCTCAGGGCCTCCGTGGGGGCTGCTGATCAACCCCGCCTCTCTGATCAGGCCTGGAGATAGGCCCAGAGACGCTGATTGGCATAGAAACCGACCAATCAGAACCAAATCTGGGTGAACTATGAAGAGCCAATGGCTGCCTAGGAGGCGGAGCTTTTGACGCTGACTGGCATAGAAACCGACCAATCAGAACCAAATTGGCTGGCAGGGGAGGGCAGTTGGGGCAAGATCAGGCCTGCAGGGGAGGGCAGTTGGGGGTGAAATCAGGCTGGCAGGGGAGGGCAGTTGGGGGCAACCAGGCTTGCAGGGGAGGGTAGTTGGGGGCAAGATCAGGTTGGCAGGGGAGCGCTGTTAAGGGCAACCAGGCCGGCAGGGGAGGGCAGTTGGGGGCGAGATCAGGCCAGCAGGGGAGGGCAGTTGGGCGCGAGATCAGGCAGGCAAAGGCAGTTAGGAGTGATCAGGCAGGCAGGCAGGTGAGTAGTTAGGAGCAAGCAGTCCCAGATTGCAAGAGGGATGTCCGATTGGAGAGCGTGCAGGTTGGGCTGAGGGAACACACCCCCCCCCTCAGTGCATGAATTTTGTGCACCGGGCCACTAGTATACTATAAACAATATACTATATCTTTTGATCCTCAAACCTGCCCTCACCTCATTTTACAGATAAATAAACTGCTAAGAAATTATGGAAGGTCACACGGATAGAGGACTCAGCTGAAAACCCAGGTCTGACTGACTCAAATGACCACATTCTTTACTATTATAATTCTCTCCAATATAATTTAAAAGCTTTTTTTATTTTTGAGGGGGGAGGGAGCCTTGTATTGTATTTTGAATCAATATTTTCAAAGAACTATGATATACCTTGGCATGAATTGTCTCTTTCTCTTTCTCCTATAATATGCATTCTTTCTACATTATTTAAGACAACACATTAACAAAAAAGGTCCTATTTTACGAGAGCTTCCATTTCAGCCACATGACAAAATATGTACCCTAACAGAAAAAAAAGGTTTTGATAAAATATAAAAACTCTTATTTTACCTGACTCAATAAACTGGTGAGTGTCTAAGAAATTCACAAAGGCCCAAAAGTGAAAGGCAGAACCCAGAAAGGAAAACAGAACACAATGTTTTGCCTCAATAATGATATTTGCCAAACAAGTGATATTAAGTGTTCTGCTTTCTTGGTCAGCTGAATACACAGGACAGCCCATCCATAATCTATAATAAAGCTGGAACCCTAAAGACCTATGTGTTAGACTAAATTAGAAATACCCCCACCCCGCAGCCGACAAGGAAAACTGCCTGCCAAAAAATTTTTTTTTCTCCTGAGATTTTATAACCACAAACCAATCTTCATTTAAGATTTTCATATCAAATTCACATTATCTGATGGACCAGAAAGACACATACCAAGAATTTAAAGTTGTCCTAGGCTGGTAGTACACTCAGGTACAAGGCAGAAGCAAACAAACCCTCTCAGGGTGAACCTACATGACTCAAATAATTCCAACAGAAAAAGCTGCAAGAAGTAAGTTGTTACAGCCCAAATCACAAAACATAGAAGGCATTATAAAAAAAGATGCACAATTAACAGAATGATCATAAACAAAATATAAAATAATACTTAAAGAAAAAATTTAAAGTATTGAAAATATAGGTAAAAGTAAGGAAGATACTATAAAATATTATCCAAGATGTGATCTGATACTCTGATTAAGAGAAGTCACTATCCTTAGGAGATGTAAGCTCAAGTATTTAAGAGTGAATCGCAATTCTGAAATGGCTAAATAAAATAAATAAAGCAAATATGGAAAAAATGGTAATTAATGAATATAGGTAGAAGGTATAAGGGTGTTCACTGAATTAATGCCAACTTGTAGCTTAATGCCAACCTCTGTAGTGGTGGTGGTAGCAGTAGTGATTACAATAACAGCAACAACAGTAGGCCAGAAAGTCAGAGGTATAAACATGAAAATGAAAGAGATCACCACATTATTCTACATACTATTATATATTATATATTATTAATATTCATGTATTTACAGAAATTCTATAAGAACTAATGAAAAACTATAAATAGAAAATTTGTTCATGTAAAGAAATACAAAATTAACACAGAAATCAGCAGCCTTCTTATACACAATAGCTAGAAACATAACAGAAAATGAGACCCCATTTACAAAAGCAGCAACTGCAAATATTTAGGAATATGTTTGTAAATATGCAGTACATATGAAATAATAATAATAATAATGATAATAAAAACCTGTCCAAACAAATGAATCCAAAATCCAGAAGCTTTACAGGAAAAAATTATGATAAATTTCATTACATAAAATAAATTTGTATATAGTTCAAAAATCTGTAAACCAAGTCAAGGGATACACATTGAATTGGACTAATCTCCCTAATATATAAAGAACTACTAGAAAATAAGAAAAAAATGGAGAATCCAATACATCTGGGAAGTTCACAGAACTGCCAAGGTTCTTAAACACTGGAAAAGCTCAACCTCATTCATAAGAGAAATGCAAATTAAAATTACACAGATTCACTTTTCACCTATTAGATTGGCAAAAATCCAAACATTTGATAAATTCTGTGGTGAAGCTGTGAGGAAACAGGCACTCTCATATTTTGCTGGTGGGAGTTAATTGGCACAATCCCTATGGAGGGCAATTTGGCAATACTTACAAAAATTACAAATGCATATTCCCTTTGACCCAGCAATTCTGCTTCTTGGAATTTATCCTACATATATAATTGCACACATGCAACATGCCATATGTGCAAGATTATTCACTGCTGCCTTGTTTGTAATAGCAAAAGATTAGAAACAACTCAAGTCTCCATCAACAGGCTAAAGAAATATAATATTTCCAAACAATGGAATACTATGCAGTAACATGAAGAAATGAGACATTCTCTGGGCACTAAGATAGACAGATTTCCAAGTTATATTGTTAAGTAAAAACGTAAGCTTTTGAGCAATGCTAATTATAGTATGTTACGTTTTGTGTGAAAGGGGAGAAAAATAAAAATATCTCTATATATTAAAGGTTAATATGCTAACTGTCCGTCCGACCGGTCACAATGATGTGCACTGACCACCAGGGCACAGGCGTTCAATGCAGGAGCTGTTGTGACGTGCACTGGCCATTTACAGAGAAATGGCACCGTGGACCTGGCGCCCACAAAGCAATACTCGGCTTCCCCCAAGTGGGACACAGGCCACCACCCGGAGCGACAGCCCACCAAATCGCAGCCAACACTGCCGAGACCCCATGGCGCAAAATGCGGCCCACAGCCCAGCCCAGCCTGGAAACGGTTGCTGTGGGCACCAGGTAATGATGTCACATAGCAACATCCAGCTTCCTCTCCCTAGCGACAACTAGCCTCCTTGTAGTTTCTTCAGCCCAGGAACATGACTTGCTTTATAGCCAGGTGCAAACATTTTACTGCTGTGTTGCTGACAATTACCTGAAAGAGAAGTTTGGGTGCTTCACTGGGCTGGAAAAAGTTTAGCTACATCAGGAAGCAGGTCTAATTAAGCAAGTTTATTCTATATATATAAAAGGCTAAGCTGACTCGCGCATGCATATACATATAAAGCTCTCGCTGGCGCCAATCGCACATTTGTGTTTTGATCTGTCATTGTCGATCGTGAATTTGGTTGACACTTCTATTATAGAGAAAGGGAAAATAGCGATATTAAAATATTTCTTCTAATTAATTTCCTTTCAATGTGCACGAATCTGTGCACTGAGCCACTAGTATATTCATATTTGCATGATACTACATTCATAATACACTCTGGAAGACATACAACAAACTAGTAAAATGGTTATGGGTAGGCGCTAGATGAATAGGGGCTAGGAGGGAGAGACTTTTCACTGTATAATACCTCTTTACATTTTTGAACCTTAAAAAATATTACCTATTTAAAACATGAAATAAAAAACAATAAGACAAGAGTAATAATAGCAGCTATTATTTATTGAGTGCTTACTTCAAGGTGGGCATGTATTATCTCATTTCATCCTCTTAACACACTAAAAAGGAGAGAAAACTGAGGTCCAGAGAAGTTTTCCATCTGTAAATCAGTGTAACCAGTGATATCACCAACAGATGAATGAAGAAAATATGATGCATACATACAATGAAATATTATCCTGCCTTTAAAAAATAAGGAAATCCTGTCACATGCTACAACATGGATGAATCTTGAGGCATTATGCGTAGTGAAATACGCCAGTCACAAAAAGACAAATGATTCATTCCACTTATATGAGGTATCTGAAATAGTCAAACCCTTAGAAATGGAAAGTAGAATGGTAGTTGCCAGGGACTGAAGGGGAGGGAGAAAGAGGAAGTGCTGTCCAATAGATACAGAGTTTTAGTTCTGTAAGATGAAAAAGTTCTAGACAGTTGTGTACAACGATGTGCATAGAGTTAACTAATGTACTGTACACTTAATGTGGGGATAGTTCACTCACCTATACTAGCAGAGGCAGGCAGAGCCATGGATAATACAAAAATCATTTCACATGTCTTTATAGGACAATAAACATGGCTTTTGCGACACACTTAACTCAAACATATTCAGTGACATGTATATTAAAATCAGTTTGCAGGCTTGACTGAGCTCAAAGACTGATTATGTAGAATTATAGAATGGAGGAGTGTGAGGCAGGAGGCACTGACCCTGGAGTCAGCTAAGGCCTTAGATCAGATCTCCTACAAAGTAGAAAGGGAAGCATCAGTGCTAGGAGGTGATGACATTTACACTCTTGTAAACTCTGAGATAGCCGAGGGTCTAGGAACCCTGACCTACTACAGTAACTGACTAAATCCCTACTGTGCCAGGTGCTTGTAATATACTATTTTTGGCCTTCCAAAAACTAGGTGGTTTAATTATTTTATAGATGAGGCTGCTAAGGCTCAGAGAGAGGAAATCCTTTGTTTAAGGCAGTGCAGCAGCCCTGGGATTTCAATGCAAGTCTAGGGAGTTAGGGCTCTCATTGTTTACTACACCGCCTCCCACAATAGCCACCACTGAGCACTTAACCATGGGAAGATGAATAATATTCGCTTTGCTGTGCCCAGCCTGGCAGAGCCATGCAGAGGCCTCTCCTACCTGAGAACCTTCCTGCTGTTTTCAGGCAATGCTCAGATCTTCCTGGTTCGTCCTTTTCCAGATGGATTCTGTGAATCTGAACTCATACCCTCGTTCCCAGTCCCTTCTAATGGTCTTTGTCTGAATAAAGGCTGTTTAGAGTTGTCAATGTTTGCCATACAGGAACTCAAACTAAACTCTCTACTTTTGCCCTGGCCGGTGTGTCTCAGTTGGTTGAATGTCGTCCCAGGCACCAAACTGTTGTGGTTCGATTCATGGTCAGGGCACATATTCAGGTTGCAGGCCCTTACGTGTATACGGGAGGCAGCCGATCGATGTTTCTCCTTCTCCCTCTCACTTCGTCTCTCTCTAAAATCAATTAAAAAAGCATACACATATTTTTTAAAAAACCAAACTCTCTGCTTTTGCTAACTGGAGGCATAATGATTTATTCAGACCTAAGGATGTCAATTCCTTGCTCAAAATATGATTAGAAGCAGATCAAAGCCTCATCTCTTGCCTCTTCCCTATGTTCCAGGCACACTCAACCATTTTTCTTTCCCAGAATTCACCAGAATCTCTCTCTCTCTCTCTCTCTCTCTCTCTCTCTCTCGCTCGCTCGCTCTCACTCACCTCAGACTTTTACAACATAATTTACCCTGCCTGGAAATCTCTTGCCAGACTAACTCCCTCCCATCCTCCGAGGTTTGGCTTAGGGTTCATGTAAGGGGTCTTCCTTAATACTTTCCCATCCCAAGTCCAGGCCAGATGCTTTCCTCTAAGGCAGTAGTCGGCAAACTCATTAGTCAACAGAGCCAAATATCAACAGTACAACGACTGAAATTTCTTTTGAGAGCCAAATTTTTAAAACTTAAACTTCTTCTAACGCCACTTCTTCAAAATAGACTCACCCAGGCTGTGGTATTTTGTGGAAGAGCCACACTCAAGGGGCCAAAGAGCCGCATGTGGCTCGCGAGCCGCAGTTTGCCAACCACTGCTCTAAGGAACTCAGCCTAATGAACTTTCCTTCTCCTAGCATTTACTACCCTGGATTGTAATTGTCTCAATCCCCTACAAGATTACACATTTCATAAGATTAGGGACTATATCTATCTCATTAACCATTGTATCTTCAACATTTAGCAAAGCTCTTGGCACATAGAGGCACTCAAGAAATATAGGAGAAATGAATGAATGAGTTTTTCTTTCAACTATCTGGCTCTGCTGAATCATACTGAGCTTACAACCAACCATGGCCCCAGATCTTTTCTTTCATGTACTCATTGGTTAAACCTTATCTTCCCCTTCCCTTTCTCCACCACCACCCTCGATATAAATGATTGATTTTATGACCTAAGTGCAAGTATCGTTTTGTCCTGTCAAGACCACTTCAGGCCCTGACTTTGTCACTGTACATGCCTGCTACTCTTCCCAGTTTCTGTCTTCCACAAATGTGATCAGCTATCATCCATGTTCCCATTCAAGTCCCTGATAGCAATGAAGACACAGAGCCCCGTAGCTTGCCACAACAGATAGCTCTCCAGTTTGACATGAATCCATTAATCAGCACTCTGCTTAGTCACTCAGCCAGGTGCAAGTCCACCTGACCACAACAGTGCAAGCTAACTTCTCTCTAGCTTGCCTATAAGAATATTGTGCAAGATCCTATTAAAATAGTTAATGCTTTACTGAAATTCAGAACATCATGACCATGGTACTTTAATTAACTAAGTATCCTACCTGGTTCTGAGTGAACCCATGCTGGCTCCTGGTGATCACTACTTCCTTGTTTAGGCTTACAAAGTCCTTCACTGCTGTTAAGTGAGATTTGTAAATCAAGACTGCTCTATCCCAAAGCTGAAGAGAGAAGTCTTGAATGCCTGGGTTACTACTAAAGGGGGCTTCATGAAAGAAGGTGAGTTTTAAGATTTTAAATGCAGAGGACCAACAGACTTGGTAGAGGACAGAGGGAGAGTAGTCAGGCTGACGTCTGAGTAACAAAGACAGCAAGGCTAAATGTCAGTAGCGGAGACAGCAAGCCAGAAGGCTTTGCCCAAGTCTAACTCGGGATAAATAAGCAGGGCTAAGAAAAAGCAAGTTCTTCCTGCTGGGCTGTCTTCTTGATCAGAAAGGTCAACCACAGCTGGGCTTCTGCCAGAATTCTCATTTTGACAATCATAACACACACATAGGTTGAGCAAAGCCAGAAAGTAATCCTTATATACAAAAGACAGTTGTCAGAATAGACAGTCAGTCTAGTTTCTCCAAACCCACCAGTAGGATTATGTGTAATGAGCAATTTTGTTGCAAAGGACTATTGTGCAACATTTTCCCATTTCTCTTCCAGAAAAATACAGAGGTAATTATGCACTCATAGCCAATGTAGCAAATCAGTTAAATTAAACCTGTATTTCATCTAACTCATATAGGATATGAACAACATAACTAACTTTTCTAATTTCATACTCTAGTACTCTCAAGTAAATAAAAGGGGAAAAAAGTAAAGTTTCCCCCTACAAATAGAATCTGTCAGTTCCTAGGATGTGCACTTTTCAGCTCATGCATCCTAAATGCATGTGGAGATATTATATGCACTTTCTATTTAGCAATTTAATTATATCTTTGCATTCAGAGAGTGGCAATGGTTTGCAGTAATAATCAGGTGAAAGCATTCTAACATTAATATGCTGGAATCCGATGTGTTAATTTGATGCAACTTTGCCTTGACAATATGTGATTAATTTGTTCGCAGGCTAGCCCTGCTCCCAGCTCTGACAGTTTAAAATGCTGGGTTTCTTTATCCATATTGCTATTTGACACGCCTTAGCCCACTGCTTTGCTAAGACCACTGTTAATTTGTAATGAACTTGCTTTTCAGGGGGGCTCCTTCATTTTTAATTCTGTCAGTGTCACCTCCTTGAGGAAAATTACAAGTTTCCGTAGGTGTGATTACTGCCAAGTGCTGCTGATAAGAGGTTTGAGAAAACAGGGCTTTATAAAGAAGTCTGTATTTAATCTGCTGAAACAGATTTATTGCCTCCAGACAGAGAAAATAATACAAAGTTCTCTTATTTAAAAGTCATCCCCAAGTTCTCCCTCACCACTACCTCCTCCTAAACAAAAACACAGTTGCATTTCCAGGACTCAATAATGAGTCACTCAGGGAAAAGAGGTGAAAGTATAATAAATTTAGCAATAATGGCAATTCTTGTCATCAAATTAGACTTGTAGGAGAGTCTTATAAAACATACAAATACACTTTTCAATAGGTGGAGAAGAGGGGGGAAATCCCACAGAAACAGTTATGGTTTCACCACCTTTCTAACTAGCTTCAAAAGCCCATTTCCTTTGGGCAAACCAAGTACTGGTGAAATTAGGCATGGTTTAAACTTCTCCTTGGAATATAGTCCTGGTAATGCTTGATGAAGGGTTACAGAGGAGCTAGAAAGTCAAAGTCTCAAAACATGAGGCTCAGTATAATGACTCATTATTAGGGTAACAGCAGGCAGCCTCCAAAGCACTTTCACACTCTTTCTTTCTTTCTTTTCTTTCTTTCTTTCTTTCTTTCTTCCTTCCTTCCTTCTTTCCTTTTCCTTCCTTCCTTCCTTCTTTTCTTTCTTTCTTATTATTGGTTTCAGAGAAGTAGGGAGAGGGAGAGAGAGAAACATCAATGATGAAAGAGAATCATTGATTGGCTGCCTCCTGCATGGGCGACACTGGGGATTGAGCCCACAACCCAGGTATGTGTCCTGACTGGGAATCAAACTGTGACATCCTGGTTCATAGGTCGGCACGCAACCATTGAGCCACAATGGCCAGGACAGTATTTCCCATTTAACCTTCAGAATAACCACATCCATTGGGTATTATTATCCCCTCCTTTCTTTTTTCTTTTTTTTCTCACAGGAAGGAAACAAAGTATTCATCAGAAGGATTTACAAGCAAGAGAGGATAGAACTTTGGGGCAGGAAAACACATCTTTTGACTGCGGGTCATCTGCTTTTCTCCAGGACAATGTATGGAAGGAAAGGCTGTCCCCTCTCTAATTAGTCCACAGATAGAACCACCCAATCTACTGTTGGATTCATTCTCTTCAGCCTAATCCTCACTCTTTTTCCATTTAATCAGGGGTACACAGTTCTCCTAAAATTCCACCATGCAGCCTACTATTTCCACAGGGCCAGGCACAAATTGAGTCCTGCTAATTTTACCATCAGATGTTCTTAAATGTCTATTTACAACAAAAGCCAGGAGCTTCCAACAGCCCCACTTAACTCAAACATTATTAGTGGCACAAGCTTCTTCTAGAAGATGAGAGAAGTTTCCCAATATATCACAACTTAATTAAAACTCTTAGATATGAACTACCACTGGGTTCCCCTATTACCACTGCTCAATTAAAAAAAAAAAAATCAAGAGAATTACCTTCCACTGTATATTCAGGCCAAACTGACTCCTACCACTGTATCTTCACCAAGATCATTGCCTTTTGATAAACCACTCCCTACCTTTGCCTTCTCCATCAGACTGTTTACGAAGCAGCCTCTAAGACAGAGGCATGTTAACTGTGGAATATCTGCTCAAAGGAATAAAAGCTAGTCACTGAAAAAGAAATGACTTGCATTATACAAAAATTCAATGATTACCAAGGTAGGTGAAAAAGCAGAATGCAAAATTACACATAGACTAAAACTAAATTATGCTAAACGATGTAAAGATGATTTAGCATCTACTGCTCAAAAAGGGGTCCAATGACACTTTTATTTGCAAGTTGTCTTTAATTTAAAATTTTCTTAATGCTTCTTCATTATGGTTTGAGTACCTACTAGTCCAGGAGTTTCTTTAGAACAGAACAGGGATAGTAGTAGCTTGTTCACACTGTATCCCTAGCAAATAGGGGCTTGGTAAGTTTTCACTAAATGAAATGAAATAAAAATTGCGAGGGGGCACGTCTGTATCTGCTTAAAGGTGGGCCACCTGGAGTAGCTCAGTTCAGTCTGGCACATGTCTGACCTCTAAGCACCAGCTGTGGCTGCAGTGCTGGGAACAGCTGCTGCTCCGAGGTGCTGTCTCCTAAAGGACAAACAGCTCCAGGGCAGAGACTACATTCCCATCCCCAATTATTCCTCCTCCCCTGCTTTGTGTTGGAAGGAACTCTAGGGAACTGCCACTGAATAACAGAGAAAAGGAGGCCGCTGAATAACAGAAAAGGAGGCCGGCTCTAGACGAACATGACTCTGAGCCAAGAAAAGGCAGAAAACACCTCTCCAAGGACAGGTGTCATGTCGAGAACAAACAAAAGTTATCCTGAAGGAGATGTACAAATGAGACCAAATAAAACAAAAGAAGAAGAAAAAACTAAACTAAACCAAACAAGTAACAGTAAGGGGAGAAAAGTACAGAGGAAAAATGTTAGTGCATTTTTCTACCTCAGGGAAGTGGGGGTATTTAATCTGGCCGCCACTGTACAGGACATGCCAAGGGAGAGGAGACAAATGGCAGGGAGGGCGGCCTCAAAGCTGCTGCTATGACACAGCTGGGATGTGAGAAGGTCCTGGAACCAGGGAGGGACTAGGGCAGTGATGGGCAACCTTTTGAGCTTGGTGTCAAACTTCGCCAAAAAACTGAGCATAACTCGGGTAGTGTGTCACTTTGAGGAAAAAACATTATTTCGCCAATGTTTCATCCTCAGGAGCAGCAAATGTTTTATCCTCGGCATGCGGCCGCATGTCATCAGAAATGGCTACGCGTGTCAGTGCTGACACGCGTGTCATAGGTTCGCCATCACTGGACTAGTGAATCTGAGAAGTGTCCCATCTGACAGACCCTGGGAAGGAATCGCTGGATGATATTAGAACTGGTGAAAGAGAAGAAACTATCAACTATCCCATCAACTACCTTTAAATGGTTTAAAAATCTCAGGTTGGAAATATCTTTCTTTGAAAAGAATCACCTGGACATTACCAACGTCACAGAAAGACCCTTTGTTTTGCACACAAAATATCCTTAAGTATTTTTCTTTTTCTACAAGCAACATCCTTTCTCCTAGTCAAGTCTAAATACTTACTGTCTGTACAAATTACCTCAGTCTCTCCAAGACTAAACTGCAATCTGCTTACTCTCACTCGTGTCCCTCAATCACCGGGGCCTGCGAAAACAGAGCTTGCTCCCTGCAACACAGCAGCACATAAAACATGGTGTCATCCGTAGAGCAGCAGCACTCTGTCCCTAAGCACCGCACTGTCTCCTAAATGGCTTCAGCTACAAATATTCTACTGGCAAAAGGACTTTATGAAAACCTCAGGGCAAAAGGAATGATCATCACCTTTGCAGCCAATTCCTTAGGGAAAACTCGAAGCCACTTAAAAACTGGCTGGAAATTAACCTCACTGTAACAAGTGGAAGACCTCTGGGAGCCCTTCACACATCACGCAGTGTAACTGGGAGATTAAGGACCCTGCCTGGAGCCGCGTGCCTGGGCTCCAAGGCTGACTCTCCACTTCCCAGCTATGTGACCTCAGGCAAGGCAACCTCCCCGTGCCTCAGTCTCCTCGCCTCTCAAACTGGAGATTATGGTAACATCTCCTCACAGGGCTGTTCTCAGAATTTATGTTGGCATGCGAAGCACTTAGAATTGTGCCTAGAACATAGTAAATTTTCAAATACATGCCAGTTGCTATGATTATTGTTATCATTAGAGTCGGTTTAATTACTTAAAATATAACCCACCAGGATGTAGATTTCTTCCTCCCTCCCTCTTTCTTTCCTTCCCAATACTTACTGAACCAAATGGGAGAAAGACAGACAGAAAAAACTGTACTCCAAAAAGGCATAAACAAGGTGTTGGGGAAGTACAGAGGAGGAAGCCACTGTCAGGTGAGTCAAGGAACTATTATGAAGGAGGTGACAACTGAGCTGGCTCTTGAGGAGGACAAGCAGAAATTTTCCAAGAGAAAGAATTTCACATGGCATTAGATATGGCACCTGGTTTCTAATACGTAAGACCTGAATCGGCATCTCTAGGTTTCTAGGAAGGGTAGTCAGCTACCTGAAGCAGGGTGATGAAGAGGGTAGTGAGAGGCTTATCTTACCTTCTGAGGAAAATACACTTCCACGTGGGCAGGGGCATGAACAGCACTGAAAAACTAAATCAGAAACATTCCAGCCAGAGCCTCCTCATCCCTCAAGACCTGGCTTAATTGAGACTCCACTAACTTCTCCACCAAGACTGTAGTCTAGGCCTGACCCGTTCTTTGGATTTCCAAATGCTCCTGTCCTTGGAGTATGGTCTGTTTATCTCATGAGACTAAGCTGGCTCCTGAGGCCAGAGCTCTCCTTTTGTCAACGCATCCCAGGGACCTCTTACTTTACCAGGAACAAGGTAAACGTTCAACTAATGTTTGATGAATCATCTGCCTTACCTACAATCCTATATAATAAAAGTGTAGTATGCAAATTGTCCCCTCCACCAGGAGTTCTTCCAGGAGTTCGGCCAGGGGGCGGGACCGGCCAGGGGAAGGGAGGGAGACCCAGGCTGGTGGCAGGCAGGCGGGTGGGGGCAGGGGGAGAAAGGAGGGAGGCCCCGGCAGCAGCCAGGGGAAGGGAGGGAGTACCTGGCCAGCCGCTAGGGACCCTACCAGTGCACGAATCTCGTGCACTGGGCCTCTAGTATTCTCATAAAAAGAACCTAAATACTTAAGGGTCTCCAAATGTCTCACATTGATCATAAAATTATCTAATTCTAATGATGGGTCTGACATTGGTCATCATCCTCATTTAACCGACTGGTTAACTCAGCCCAGAAAGGTGGATGAAGCATTCAGTCACACACACAGAGAGCTAGTGACATAGTAAGCAACAGAACCATAGTCTTGTGAATCAAGGACTCTTTCAGAACCAAGCTGAAAAAAAGCCGAGGCTATTTTTTTCTTAGGCTAAATGCTAGAAAAACTAGAGCTTCTTATATCCTACTAACATATACTATATTTGATAAGCAAATAAAATGCATTTTGACAATATTTCTTTTTATACATGTGGTTCTTCTTAAACAGATAGTATGAACTCCATAGTCA